>NC_051388.1:58599026-58604026 GCF_015228065.2 Penaeus monodon | reverse complement strand
CTTCATTTCTTTATCTTCTTCTCATGATATTCTCCTTATCTTCTCTTTGCTTCTCTTCTCTCTTCTCTCTCTTCTCTCTCTCTCTCTTCTCTCTCCTCTCTCCTTCCCTCTCCCTCTCCCACTTCCTCTCTCCCTCCCTCCCTCCCCTCCTTCCTTCTTTTCTACCTCCCTTCCTCCCTCCCTCCCTCCCTCCCTCCCTCCCCTCCCCTCCCCCCTTCCACCCTCCCTCCTCAAAATGAAGAAAAATAGAGAGAATGAGAAAAAAAAGAGCGCGAGAGAACCGAACGACCGAGGAGTGAAGATGAGTAAGTGACAGATGAGGCAGAGTGGCTAATGAGGCAGAGTGAGTGAGTGGAGTCTTACATGAGGGGCAGAGAGTGAGTCGATGAAGGGGAAGGTCGTCATCTTGACTGTGTGAGTGAGGAGTGAGTGAGAGGAGGAGGAGAGGTGGAGTGGAGGTGAGGTGGAGGAGGAGGAGGGGGAGTTGGAAGGGGAGGGGAGGGGGAGGGGAGTGGAGGAGGAGGAGGAGGAGGAGGGGAGGAGGGAGGGGAGGGGAGGGGAGGGGAGGGGAGGGGAGGGAGGAGGGAGGAGAGGAGGAAGAAGAGGAGGAGGAGGAGGAGAGGAGGAGGAGGAGGAGGAGGAGGAAGGAGAGGAAGAAGAAGAAGAAGAAGAAGAAGAAGAAAAGAAGAAGAAGAAGAAGAAGAAGAAGAAGAAGAAGAAGAGAAGAAAAGGAGGAAGAAGAGAACAAGGAAGAAGGAGGATAAAAAAAATCGAAGGAGGAGGAACAGGAGGAAGGAGAGAGATAGAAATGAAAAAGAAGGAGAAAGACAGGAATAAAAAGGAAACACGAATTGAGAGAAGGAAAATATAAAAGAAGGAAAAGAATCAGAAACAAACAAACAAAAAGAGTAAAAGAAAGAAAGAATACTGGAAAGAGATCATCTAAACTAAAATTACAAAGCAAATTGAAAATAAATTGAGACAGAGAAGATTAAGGAAAAGGAGAAAAAAATAACGAGGGGAAGATAAAAAAAAAAAAAAATAATAAAAAAGATAAATAAAATAAAATAAAAAAGGCCATGTATAACTAAACATTTGCCGATGAATTTGTAAAAGAATAAGAGAAAAGAGGAAGGTAAAGGACACACATGTAAACAAATTCATGCCCGGAAATCATTAGTCATTCGTATTTTTTTTTCTGCTGGACAAGCGACGTGACTGAATCGTATTTTTTTTTCTCTCACTCAAAGACCTTTCTCATAAACTGCTTCTCTCTTTTCCCTTTTCCTCTCTCTGTCTCTCACACCCCGCCTCTCTCTCTCTCTCTCTTTCTCTTTCTCTCTCTCTCTCTCTCTCTCTCTTTCTCTCTCTTTCTCTCTCTTTCTCTCTCTCTCTCTCTCTGTGTGTCTATCTGTCTCCCTTCCTACTAATGGAGTAGTCATCCCAGAACATAAAACTGTCGATTTTCAACTGATAAGTGCACGATTCAAGTGATTTCAGGGTAAAGTGACATCATATGTGAGACATTGTTCTCTTAACAAAAGGTTTCGATCGATTGCATGGAATCTGAGGGACTACATTTTATGTCATTATGTATTATGATGATTATTATTATTTTTGAGGGAGGGATTCAACGGATATTCAGGAAAAAATTTAACAAGTTCCCCATGCCTTATGCTTTTTATCTTTATTTTATTATTATTATTTCTTTTTACCAGCGTTTTCTATTTAAATATTATTATTGATATTAGAAATTATTTTTCATGTTTTGTGATATTATCATCATCATCATCATCATTATCATTATCATCATCATCATCATCATCATCATCATCATCATCATCATCATCATCATCATCATCATCATCATCATCATTGTCGTCATATTGATTATGATAATGATTATTATCATTAGTGTCAATGCCACTATCATTTTCATCATTGTTGCTTAGTTTTAGCCTTATATTTCATATGTTATCATTATAACTTTTATTATAATCATGATAATGAACGTTATCATTAGTATCACTATTATTATCGCAACAACAGTGATTGCTATTATCATTATGGTTCCAGTTTTCATTAATATCATTTTTTTACTATCATTAATATGAAAATTATATTTATTATGATTGTTATTGATGCTATCATTATCATTTTTAATAATAATATTATTATAATGACCGTTGTTAGTATCATTGTTATTATTATTTGTTAATCATTGTTGTTACTATTATCTTTTATACGTTTGATAATAATTGCTGTTTTCATTATCATTGTCATTGTTATCATTATCATTATTGATATAATTTCCAGTATCGCTACTGCGACTTTTATTTTTTCATCATTGGTGTTAAGATTATCTTTACATTATAATTGTTGTTATCATTATTACCATTACCGTTATCCTTTTTATAACATTAACACCAAAAAGATTAATCATCACAGTAAGAATAAGAACAATAATAAGCAATAGGCTCCACTAATTGCGCCTTCACTAATAATCTTCTTCACTCACACTAACACCATAGCATCACCTTCCCAACCACAACAGTAGTCACCAATACCACGATATCCTCATCACCATCTTTAATTTCTATAACCTGTCGCAATTTCATTTATAGGTCATGTCTACCGGATTCTATGGTGACGTGGCTAGGGTGACGTGTGAAAGAAATCCCAAAGGAAGTTGTGATTCTGGTAGATAGAAAAAAACAGTCAAAAATAGAGATGGTTTAATTTAAGGCATCACTAATTCGTATTTCATATACTGTCAAAAAATTAGGTTGGGTTGTTATTATCAACTGAAGGATTTATGAGAAAGTGCGTTGATGGTAATGCTAACAGTAAAAATGTAGATAATGGTGGTAATGACATTGGCAATGATTGTAGTCAAATGTAATGATAATGATGTCCATTCTAATGATAACGATCGAAAATATCAGGTCTTGAGTTCTACGAGTACTTCTATAAGGCGAATTATTTACTTTTACTAAGTATTTGACCCCCACTTTCTACTGGTATTATTCACCGTCCTTCGTCAAATCATTATCATAGCTAGTTAGATTAGTAGGTACTACCGCTCAAAGAAGAAATTTAATTACATTATACGTATAGATTATCGTTAGTTATTTTAAAGGTATATATGAAATCCCATTATTAATTACATAATAGAGTCCAATTTAATATGGGAAGCAAATTATACATTAAAAACTGCAAAGAAATACACTGTTTTCAAGAAAGTATTAAGTTATTAACTTCCATTCTTAACATTTATGAAAATGCATGTCTGGTATTTTTTAGTATTCGTTTAAGTCTGTCTTTCACTCACCTGTCTCTCTTTGTAAGTTATTCACGTAATTGACTGTCATCAAGGTACCTTATACTACTGCTAGGTGAACAAGGACGAACCAATAATACATGTCCAGAAAAATATCTACTCCAGCCAGGTACTGGACCCAGACTTTGGGGCTGAATTTTTTACAATGTTGACACAATACTAGTGCAGGATACTGATGTAGGCATTAATCATTTATAAAAAAAAAAAAAATGTTCGAGATAACATATTGAGAAATCTTGATACTTCTATAGCAGATAGGATGATACTCGACATCTACTTACAATAATTAAGGATAACGACAGTCACAATAAAATAACAATTTAGTTTGTGAAAAATTATAACATTAAGACAGAGAATATTTTGTTATTACGCTTTTCTTCTTATTTCATGGTACTGAGGAGTTTCCGGTACATTTAATTCAGTACAGTTTCACTGAAATAGACTATAATAAAATGTGATGCGAAAGAGAATAATTACTTTATTTAACAGAACTCGGGACTTAGGCCAGGGTAGAATTCTGTATTTATATAAGAAATATGCTCAGTAACTTAAACATAATTACATTGTGAATCATAGGACTTAATAGAACAAATGATCTAACCGTCTATTTCATTTCTGAGTATTCCCTTTAACATTTCAACTCTCTCTCTCTCTCTCTCTCTCTCTCTCTCTCTCTCTCTCTCTCTCTCCCTCTCTCTCCCTCTCTCTCTCTCTCTCTCTCTCTCTCTCTCTCTCTCTCCTCTCTCTCTCTCTCTCTCTCTCTCTCTCTCTCTCTCTCTCTCTCCTCTCCTCTCCTCTCTCTCCTCTCTCTCTCTCTCTCTCTCTCTCTCTCTCTCTCTCTCTCTCTCTCTCTCTCTCTCTCTATATATATATATATATATATATATATAATATATACATATATACACATATATATATACATACATATATATATATATATATATATATATATATATATATATATATATATATATATATATATATATATATATATATATATATATATATATATATAAAGATGGAATAATGCAGTGCCGCTGATAGATAAATAACTACCCTTATTTATTTATTTATTTCCACACACACACGTACACACAATATACATACATATATATATATATATATATATATATATATATATATATATATATATATATATATATATATATATATATATATATATATATGAACAGTAGGCCTATATATGTACGAATGGATCTAACGAGAAGAAAAATCTTTGCATGACATAATCAATTGGCTTATTTAGACGATATATGTTTTATTTTAATGTTAATATTTGATATAATTACGACGACCAGCTAGTCAGAAGGGTAAAATCGTTGTTAAAAATATAGCATGAAAAGGCCCCCACACACCACAATGAAGTATATCAGGATAATTCCAGCATGTAGTGAAATATATAAAGTAAGCCCTCAATTCATACATTGCAAAGACCAACATTCAATTACACACGACAGGAGACTACGTGTGAAGTGTGATGGAAGGTCTGTTCTGTTCACCCAATAGATGGCACTACACTCAGTATACGTGTATAGTGCGAGTGTTGAGATTTTCTTTTAAAAATCTGTTTCCTTCCTTTCCTGATTCCATCGCTACCTCCCTTGAGTTTATGTTGAGAATGTGGTGTGCCAAACAGAGA
>NC_051388.1:58591526-58594026 GCF_015228065.2 Penaeus monodon | reverse complement strand
TCTTTCTTTCTCTTAGTTTTTTTTTTCTCGCTCTCTTCTCTTTTTTGTTTGTTTTCTTTATCTTTGTCTATCTCTTTTTTGTGTTTCCCTTTCTCTTTCTCTATCTTTTTTTTTCTTCTCTTTCGCTGTTCCTCTCTCTCTCTCTCTCTCTCTCTCTCTCTCTCTCTCTCTCTCTCTCTCTCTCTCTCTCTCTCTCTCTCTCTCTCTCTCTCTCTGTCTCCTTCTATTCCTCTATTCGTCTCGAACTCTCTCTCCTTTTAACCCCCCTTTACCTATCCTCCCTTTCTCTTCCCCATCTTCCCTTATCCACTCTCCTCCCTATCTCGTCTCTCTCTCTCCTTACCAGTCCTCCATTTTCCCTCCTCTCTCCCTCTCCCATCTCTCTCTCTATCCTCTTTCCTCTCACATCCTCCCTTCTCTCTCTCCATCCTCTCTTCTCTCTCTCCATCCTCTCTCTTCATCCTCATCTCCCCCTCCCCCCCTCTCCCATTTAACACGAAGGGCACGAAAGGTCGACACTCGAGGACTTCTGTGGAGGAGTTTTTATTGCCATTATGGAAAGGCCTTGTGTGTCACTCGTGTGTCAGATTCATCTAGTGTCAACCGGAAGGGGTGTTCTGGCAGTTCTGGGATTTTATTTTGTTTATTTCGTTATTTAAAAAAAAAATCGGGATTTATTTTTACTTATTTTATTATTGTTATTATTATTTTTTATCTCGTTTTATCTTTGGGTGTTTATTTCATCATTTATATATTTTAATATGGATTGTGTCTCCGATCTGAAAACCATATCCTTGCTATCTGCATCTTCCAAAATATTTTACTGAATTCTTACGAGATGTAAAAAAATCGAAAAGAGGTTTTTACAGAAGCAAAAACTACACATGTTAGTTATAATCTGTCGATGCCAAATATCAATATATTTATATTTTCCTTATTGCAAAGAGACTAGCAAAATTCCTATTATAAAATTACGGCTATTCATTACCTGAATGACGATGCACAAAGACAAAGCGAAAACTAAAATATAGTTAGATACAAGATACCATTTCAGTAAAGTAGGATATAGTTTATGCTTTATGTTTATATCATACTCACTACTCCCTCAGTTCCTTGTTAGTGTATTAGCTTTTGTTACTATATATATATATATATATATATATATATATATATATATATATATATATATATATATATATATACACACACCAAAGTTTAAGAAAACTCGTGTTATTAAAAAAATGCGTATTTTTATCACTCTCCTCCACACCCTCCGCGCATTACAATTCCTGTAATCGAACCTTATCAGGGACATTGTAATCTTCGTAATTTCACATCTATTAAAAAATAGATAAATAAATAAATAAAAATAAAATAAAATAAAATAAGCAAACAGTTCACTGCTAAGATAATAGGTACCTGAGCTTCCTCGCAAGTGTATTGTCAATGATGACACTCGAGCAATATTCTTTGGCTATAATTATCATAAAGCGGTGAAATAGACGTGTGTGTGTGTGTGTGTGTGTGTGTGTGTGTGTGTGTGTGTGTGTGTGTGTGTGTGCGTGCGTGCGTGCGTGCGTGCGTGCGTGCGTGCGTGCGTGCGTGCGTGTGGGTGTGTATTAGGTTATTATTCACGCTTATTAGGCCTCGGTCCTTTAACGAGATAGAGTCCAGTTTCTTTAAGAGTGAGAAAGTGAGCTGTTTGTCTTGCCTTTGGGGGGGGGGTCCGAATCAAGTGGGGAGTGGGAGGAAGGGAGGGGAGGGGAAGGGAGGGAAGGGAAGGGAAGGGAAGGGAAGGGTAGGGGAGGGGAAGGAAGGGAAGGGGTGGGATGGTAATTTAAAGAAAGGAAAGGAAAGGAAAGGGAGGTTAAGGGAAGGGAAGGAGAAAAGAAAAAAAAAAGAATGGGGTCGTTTGAGGTCATATTGAGGTCATAGGTCAGGAGAGGCTGTGTTGTTCTCGGGGTTTCGAGAATACTTTTGTCACGTTAAGGGGATCGGGAGGAGGATGATTGGGGAGGAGGAGGAGGAAGGATGAGGGGAGTATATTACATGTCAGATTTTTCATTCGTTTGCATTATATTAGTGCGATATTTCGTGCCGCGTGACAATCGCAAAAAAGAAGGCACAAAACGAAAATAGTGCCATGCAACCGTTGTTGTTATTAATGTGCGCATTAACATGCAAATTAGCCGGCTCACGACACGGGAAGGACTTCAGCTCGTGGTAGAAGTGGCAGTAGATCACGCTTCCTGAGGCGACGTCACTGGGAACCTAATTGGCCTATTTGTCTCTCGAGATTCCCTGACACCGTCTTTGTCAACCGAGGAAAATATTGCGAGAAGAAAGTCTTTTTTTCTGCCTGAGATTGCGTTATTTAGAACGAGGGAGCGACAGCGTCTACTTTTCATCCTGCTGGCGATATATGATGAAGAAAAGAAAAAAAAAGATACCTTTTGAAGCAAACAACATTGACAACAAGAACAACAACAACAAATTAAAA
>NC_051388.1:58571526-58576526 GCF_015228065.2 Penaeus monodon | reverse complement strand
CGAAAATTAATCAAAGGCATGGACAAAGAAGTAAAAAAAGACGGCCATAAAGTGTGTTAATCTCAGACACAAAAACTTTGTTGTTCCATATTGCATCGTTGCACCTCCTGCCCAGTTCATATGCCAAACATCTGCTTTAATCTCTGCTTGTGATGACGCTGCAAGCACCCCAGCCTTTTGACCTACTGTTAGTAACATTTGCTCCAGTCATTAAGATGTGGAAAAAAGGGCCAGTGAATTTCTTGGTCCGATTTTTAAGGAGTTGTTAAGTAATGTTGGTGAGCGGTGTTGGCTTCTTGCAAAGGTTGCTTTGTTATTTGTAGTAAAACCTGTTAAAGCAGATTTTTTAAAAGGCTTTATTTGGTATTGCATGGTGAATCAAAACTGAATGTTCTGCTAGTTTACTTCATGGCTGTGTTACAGCTTTACTGATTTTTAAGAATCGGAGATCGAGAATTTTATATATAAAAAAACTTTTACGTTGCCCACTTCTTAATGTTTACCATTAAGTTCTTTGCCTGCCTTATTAATATCACTAGATTCTTTATTCTAATTCTTTGTCCTTCCTTCCGTGCTGAATCGGTTGTAAACAATGACCATTCATGAACGCTTACATACGTTCAGTGAAGGACCAATACGAGATGATAAAAAGCATTCTGATCCGATGTTATTTCCTAGACATTATTACACATTTCTTACTGGACTTCCACCTTAATTTAGGCTCTACCAATCCGGAGTAACTGGCAAATAACAGACTGAACGCTACCTTAAGATGCGATGTTTGCACACGTCACGGCCTCTCTGAAGCAATGACTCAGTGAAGTGTGTAGTTCAGGCAAGTTTATTCAGTAACATTACGATGTTATTTTGTATTAAGAGCGACATTAAAACGCAGATACTTCTTGTCTTTCTCTTCTTTAATTGCCCCCATCTGGGATATATATATATATATATATATATATATATATATATATATATATATATATATATATATATATATAATAAAACACACACACACACACACACACACACACACACACACACACACACACACACACACACACACACACACACACACACCACCACACCACACACACACCACACACACACACACACACACACACACACACACACACACACACACACACACACACACACACACACACACACACACACACAGCCTACATATAAATATTCGTATATAACTCCCATCAGTCCACTTCCCGTCCCATGCAACCTCTCCCTCTGTGACTCACGCAAGATCCGCTTGCAATTAGAGCAAGTGCATAACGAGGCCCCTTGACCCAACGTCTGAAATAACTAGGGGAAAGTATTTACCTTCAAGCAGTGATCCGTTTCAAGGGGCGGAACTTGTATCCTGTATCATTAGCCAGGAAAGCTTATTAATGGTGTAGAGGATGAATATATAAAAAAAAAGTTATGATAAGCGATGAGAGAATCTTTGAGGAAAAGTTCGTATGTACTTATCTCTGTATGTCTGTTTGGCGTTTTCTTTTCTGCTTGTCTGTCTCTGTGTCTGTTTGTTTTGTTTGTTTGTCTGTCTGTCTGTCTCTGTCTTTGTCACTCTGTCTCTCTGTCTGTCTGTCTGTCTCTGTCTGTCTGTCTGTCTGTCTGTCTGTCTGCTGTCTGTCTCTCTCTCTCTCTCTCTCTCTCTCTCTCTCTCTCTCTCTCTCTCTCTCTTCTCTGCCTGACTCTCTATATTCCTCTTTCTCCCCCCTCCCCCCTTCCCCCCTCCCTCCCCACCATAGTTGAATAAACAAGCATATTAATGAAGAACAGATCAATAACTGATAATAAGTAAGTAAGTAATTATGTAAATAAGCAAATAAACAAATCAAACAATTCGCGGCCGGGAGAGCAAAGGTCAGGGGGGAGAAGGGAGTGAAGGAAGGTCAAGGAAATAAAAATTGGAGAAAAAAAGAAAACACATGAAAGACGAGGAGAAGGTGGAGGACGAAGAGGAGGAAGTGACAGTGGTGGAGGAGAATGAGGAAGAGCAGAGGAGGGTGGATAGGATTAGGAAGAAGGTGGTAATGGTGATGAGGAAGAGGAAGAGCAGGAAGAGGAGGAGGAGGAAGAGGAGATGGAGGAAGAGGAGGAAGAGGAAGGGGAAGAGGAAGAGGAAGGAGAAGAAGAAGAAGAAGAAGAAGGAGATGAAGAAAGAGAGAGATAAAGAAAGAAAGAGGAAGAGGAAGGGGAAGAGGTGGAGGTGGAGGAGGAGGAGGAGGAGGAGGAGGAGGAGGAGGAGGAGGAGGAGGAGGAGGAGGAGGAGGAGGAGGAGGAGAAGAAGAAGAAGAAGAAGAAGAAGAAGAAGAAGATGAAGAAGAAGAAGAAGAAGAAGAAGAAGAAGAGGAAGAAGAAGGAGAAGAAGAAGAAGAAAGAGGAAGAGGAAGAGGAAGAGGAAGAGGAAGGAGAGAGAGAAAGAAGAAGAAGAAGAAGAAGAAGAAGAAGAAGAAGAGAAGAAGAAGAAGAAGAGAAGAAGGAAGAAGAAGAGAAGAAGAAGAAAGAAGAAGAAGGAAAGAAGAAGAAGAAGAAGAAAAGGAAGAAAGGAAAAGAAAAGGAAAAGGGAAAAGAAAAGGAAGGAAAGGAGAAGGAGAAGGAGAAGGAGAAGGAGAAGAGAAGAAGAAGAAAGACAAAGATGATTAAGAAGAAAAACAAGAACAACAGCGCACGAACGAGAGCAAGGGTCCCTCTCTCCGCATTGTATCTGAGCGACAAGGCCACAAGGCCACAGACTCCGTACCCAGCGCCTAAAGGCATGGCCACAAGCCGCCCAGGGCAGATCGCCACAGGTGGACCAGGGCAGTGCGCCGCCAAGATCCGAGCCCAAGCGCGTAGAAGATAAGGCCCGTATAAAAGAGCCGTGATGAATATACGTGCGGCGGACATGATTCGATTGGGGGAGTCGAAGGGCTGGATGAAAGAAAGGAAGATGGGGTGATGAGAGGGAAGGGAGGGGGGGAGGGGAGGGAGGGAAATGGCGAGGGAGGAAAGGAAAGATGGGGGTGAGAGAGGGAGAAAGGGAAGGGGGGGAGGGGGGAATGGTGGAGAGAGGAGGAGGGTGAGCTAGAGGATGAGGGTGGGGGTGAGGGAGAGGGTGAGGGTGAGGGTGAGGGAGAGGGCGAGGAAGAGGGAAAGGGTAAGGTAGAGAGTGAGAGAGAAAGAGAAAGAGAAAAAGAAAAAGACAGGGAGAAAGTTACAGATAACAAAAGTTAAAACAAAAACGTAAACAGCGTTATTCCGTATCAACAACAAACAAAACAAATTGCCAGAGAGACACAAGCAGAAGGTAACTGTAAACAAACCGCAGACGTCCATCCACAAGGCATTTCCTGGGATGGGTGTCCTAAGTGACTCACCAGGATCCTGTTTTTTTTTGTTGAAGAAGACGCTTTTAGATCAGTTTCCCCTTAACGTGTGAAAAATTTTCTTTGAACGAATATCAACAAGTGGGATATAGTAACCCTGTTTATAATGCAAAGTAGAAGTGAACTTGGATTGTGAAATATTACTGTATTTTCAAAACGAAGGCTTTGTTAGAAATTGTGTGGGGGAACAAGCTAATGCACGTAGACATGCACACAAAATAAAATAAAGCACGTATACAAAGGCAGAGAACACACACACAAAATTACACCCTCCCCCCTCCTCTCTCTCTCTCTCTCTCTCTCTCTCTCTCTCTCTCTCTCTCTCTCTCTCTCTCTCTCTCTCTCTCTCTCTCTCTCTCTCTCTCTCTCTCTTCTCTCTCTCTCTCTCGCGATTCGCAATATAAAAGCTTTGAGAACCAAGGTCACAAGAGGTCAGGATAGCACACTGTCAAGCACCAGGACACAGCAAGGTCGGGAAGGGAGCGGTTGGTGGGGATAGTGATGGGGAAGAATGATGGAGAAATGGGGGAGGTATGGGAAGGAAATGGGGGAGAATGATGGAGAAATGGGGGAGGTGATGGGGAGGGAATATGAGGAAATGAGGGAGATGATGAGGAAGAATGATGGAGAAATGGGGGAGATGATGGAGAGGGAATATGAGGAAATGAAAAACATGAGGTCATTGGGAAATGTGATGGGAAAGCGAGATAAGAGAATGAGAAATAGATAGGAAGGAAAGATAAAGAAAGGAAGAGCAAGGGCAGGGCGCAATAACTATGAAAATGTTAGGAGGAGGTGATGACAAGGGGTCAGGGTAGGGTAGAGGAGGACAGTGTGTGTGTGTGTGTGTGTGTATGTGTGTGTGTGTGTGTGTGACTGTGTGTGACTCTGTGTGTGTGTGTGTGTGTGTGTGTGTGTGTGTGTGTGTGTGTGTGTGTGTGTGCGCGTGTATAGGCGAGACTTTCTCAGTCTGATAGAGTCCAGCTAGTATAGTATTTACATATATTCATATGTATATATAAAAAACAAACACGTTCAAATGAATCAAATTTATTAACTTCGTGTGGAGTGAAGTCCCTCAGCAAATGTTACATAACCAGCAGCGATTGCTCTTACCGCACAAGTTATCAGCTGCAAGACACGTCAGCGCTGCCTCGTTCATTCATTATCTTATCCTGCTAAATGGCCTCATTCATGTCAGTTATCATAATAAGCCAGTCACGTCGAGACATGAAAGAAACGCCTGCACGAGGCCGGCGAGATGAGCTGGCGGCGCGCGGGGTGCAGTTGCCTCCTGCTGGCACACCTGCTGCGCCGGCCGCTACCACTGCTGTTTCTGTCTCGGCGGTGTTGGTGTAACCCTTGCTCCTCGGCGGCGCTCGGCCTCCTCCTCGCTAACAAGCTCAACAAGATCATAATTATGGGAACGCGGAGACGCTCAGGCTGCCCGCCGCCCGCCCGCCCGCCCGCCCCTGCCCGGCCGTTGACCACAGGGGGCGCGGCCGCACACGAGATGTAAACACGCAGACACGTTAGAGTAAACAGACATATACGAACTCACGTAAATGCTTATACATATACACACACATGTATAGACGAACACACACTAAC
>NC_051388.1:58559026-58566526 GCF_015228065.2 Penaeus monodon | reverse complement strand
GTTTCTTTGTCAACTGTATCAGGAGAGTATTTTGTGTGTCTTCCTCTTTCTGTGTCTCTCTGTCTGTGTCTCTTTCTGTCTGTCTGTCTGTCTGTCTCTCTCTCTCTCTCTCTCTCTCTCTCTCTCTCTCTCTCTCTCTCTCTCTCTCTCTCTCTCTCTCTCTCTCTCTCTCTCTCTCTCTCTCTCTCTCTCCCTTCCTCCCTTCCTTCCTCCTTCCCTCCCTCCCTCCCTCTACCTACCTTCCTATCTATTTATCTATCCACTTACCTACTTATCTATCGATCTATTTATCTATCTACCTACCTACCTACCTACCTATCAACCTCTCTATCAACAACCCACCGAAAACCAAGAAAAAAAGAAGAAAAGAAAGGGATCCACTCCACCTATTTTAATTTTCTTTCTCTCTCCCTCCCCCTCCCCCCTTCCCCTCCCACCCCCACCCCCACCCCCTGCGCCTCCTTCAGGTACTCCTTCGACGGTCCGAGTGGAATTCTAGCTCACGCTTACTTCCCCTACGAGTTCGGCCACTACGGAGGCGACGTTCATTTCGACGAGAGTGAAAAATGGACCATTAAGCCGAAGGATGAGTATGCTGGTGAGTATTTTTTTTTCTTCCTGTTTTTTTGAGTATTTTTTTATTATTATTATTTTTTCATCTGGTGAGTAATTTTTGAGTTTTTAAAAATTTGGTGAGTATTCTTTTTTATTTTTTAAAAAATTTGGTGAGTATTTTTTTTTTGAGTTTGTATATATATATATTTTTGGGTGAGTATTTTTTATTTCTTTTGAGTAATTTTTGGGTATTTTTTTTTGTTTTAGGGTTGGGTGTGTGCGGGGCAGGGGGGGGGGGAAGAAGGTGGGAGTGGAGGAGGAGAAGGAGATACATTTTTTTTTGATTTTGTGATTTTGTTATTTTCTTTTTAGTTTTATTTTATTTAGTTTATAGATACTTTAATTATTTTTATTAGTCTGTCTTACTGCTTCCTTCTTTTTTTTTTTTTTTTTAGCTCGTGTTAATTTTTTTTCTTCCTTTATTTAATTTCCATTATTTTTTTTTTCTCTCTTTTTCTATTTGATTTCGTTTGTAGGTTCTCGAAGGCCTCTTTCGTCAGGTTAGCTAATCCCATCGGCTTTCGTATTTGATAAAAAAGGGAAGCAACTCTGATGGTAAATTATCCTTTTTTCTGAGGAGGAGGAGGGGAGGGAGAAGGGGGGAAGGGGAAGGGGGGTGAAGGGGGGAGGGAGGAGGGAGGAGGAGAGAGGGAGGAGGGAGGAGGAGAGGAGGAGGGTTAGGAGTAGGGGGAAGGGGGTAGGGAGGAGGAGGTAGGGGTTGAGGTAGGACTAGGGGTAGGAGGAGGAGGAGGAGGAGGAGGAGGAAGAAGAAGAGGGGGAAGAGGGAAAGGAGGGTGGGGGGGGGGGGCAGGGAGCATTAAGGATCCTATGGGACTGAATTGAATTTAGGAGGAAATTCGACCTTATTTATGGAATGTTCAACAGTTTCAGTAAAGCAATAGGAGAGAGAGAGAGAGAGAGAGAGAGAGAGAGAGAGAGAGAGAGAAGAGAGAGAGAGAGAGAAGAGAGAGAGAGAGAGAGAGAGAGAGAGAGAGAGAGAGAGAGAGAGAGAGAGAGAGAGAGAGAGAGAGAGAGAGAGAGAAAGGGGGGCATAGAAAAAGAAAGAAAGAAAGAAAAAAAGGTGAAAATGTCATCAAAATACTTCCAATTCTCTACCCCCCCCAAGAAAAAAAAAAAAACTTCCCCCCCCAAATCGCCCCTCACCGATCACCCCCCTCCCCCCACAAAAAAAAAAAAAAAAATCATACGTAAACCAAATACCTCCCTCCTTCCTTTCCCACTTTACATTTATCTATTACATACTTAAAAAAACATACATCTACAAACCTTAAATTTCTTACATCTATTTAATTAATAAATTTCCCTTCTCCGTATCACAGGTCTGGACTTCTTCACCGTCGCCGTCCACGAAATCGGCCACTCTCTCGGCCTTGCACACTCGCCCGTCGCCGACTCCATCATGTTCCCTTATTACAAAGGCTACACCCCCCATTTCTCCCTGGCTTACGATGACGTCATGGCCATGTGGGAACTCTATAGTACGTGGCGCTGTTTTTTTTTTTTTTTTTTTTTGGGGTGGTGGTAATGATAGCTTATTTATTTATTTATTTTATTATTATTATTATTATTATTTTTATTTATTTTATTTTTTATAAATTTGGGAGTTGATTTTGTTATTGTTTGTTTGTTTGTTTGATGGTTGGTATTATTGTTGTTATTATTATTAATGTTGATAGTATGAGTGATGATGATGATGATGATAATGATGATGATGATGATGATGATGATAATGATTATAATGATAATGATATAATGATAATGATATAATGATCATGATAATGATAATGATAATGATAATGATATACAATAATAAACAATAACGATGATAATAATAGCAAAAATGATAATAATAGTAATAATAATAATATTATTATTATTAGTATTTTATTGTCATTGTTATTATTATTATCAATGAAATTATTATTGTCCTTATCATTATAATTGTTTTTATTATTATCATTATTATTATTATTATTATCATTATTATTATTATTATTATTATTATTATTATTATTATTATTATTATTATTATTATTATTATTATTATTATTATTATTATTATTATTATTATTATTATTATTATCATTATTATTATTATTATTATTATTATTATTATTATTATTATTATTATTATTATTATTATCATTATTATTATTATTATTATTATTATTATTATTATATCATGATGATGATGAGAGGGAGGAGGAGGAGGAGGAGGAGGAAGGAAGAGGAACAGGAAGATTGTAGTATAAACTCATAACACATAGCCAAATAGACCTGGATTTATTTTCCAGACCTTTTGAAAAATACCCCAATGACATTTTGATAACATATTTAGAAATTTTATTTATTTGATTAATTGACATATGGGTAGATATCCATTAACCGTGGGCATGCATCATTAACTGACAGGCTTGTATTTTTCGCAGTCGTTAAAATCTCAAAATGTTATATAGTTTATGGGAATTGGCTTACAGTTTCATTTATATGGATATCTGTTTCGATTTCATCATCAAGTTACAGGAATTTTTTTTTGTATGTATCAACGTTGTATACCATAATTAATGAAATATAATGAAATGAAATATATTTATGCGGTCCTAAAATGAGGAAGAAAGACATAGTAAGATATGCATGCGATTATTCTAAGCAAATGTAATATATACATATAATCTTTATATGTATGTATAAATAGATAGATAGATAGATATATAGATAGATAGATAGATATAGATATAGATAGATAGATAGATAAACAGGAAGATATACAGATAAATAGATAGATAGATAAACACGAAGATATACAGGCAGATAGATAGATGAAGAGAAAGATGTAGATAGAGACAGAGAGAATGAGAATAAGATAGGAGTTTAATCTAGAGAGAAAAAAAGAAAAGAAATCGCGGTTTCTTAGAAGGTCGTTTCTTCCGGCAGTAAAGAGGAAGCTGGAGGGAGACGACGAGTACTTCAACAGGACGACCACCACGACGACCACCACACCCTCCCCCCCCACGACGGACGAAGACCATCAGTCAGACGCAGCAAATGATGGTGATGACGGCGGTAAGGCTGGTGGTGATGCTGGTGGTGATGATCATGATGATGCTGGTGATGCTGGTGGTGATGATGGTGTGCTTAGTGATGAACCTGATGATGATACTACTAATACCGAGGCTGGTGATGATGATGGTGGTGGTGGTAATGATGATGATGATGATGATGATGCTGATGGTGAACACGTCCGTTATCACGGCGATTACGAGACGGTAGACGAGCATATAAAGCGAGTCGGAGGTGGAAATGCTGACCTTCCCAACTTACCTGCTCTTCCTCCAGAGGGAGATGACGTGCACAGGCGGGACGACGAACGCAAGAGGACCGACGAGGAGGACTTTTACGAGGAAGACCGCAAGAGACGCGAAGAGGAGGAGAGGCGCAGGGAGGAGGACAGGAAGAGGCGCAGGGAGGATGAAGAGGAGAAGAGGCGCTGGGAAGAGGAAGTCAGGAGGAGGGAGGAAGAGGCGAGGAGGAGGGAGGAGGAGGAGCGATGGAGATGGGAGCACGGAGAGGACGAACCCGTGTCGACGACGGAGAGGCCCCCGCCACCCGTCCCCAGCCTTTGCGACGGGGACTTCGACTCCATGGCGGTCCTCAGGCAGGAGCTCTTTATATTCAAGGACACAGTAAGTCGCGCAGAGGACTTCCGTCGGGATCCTGGGACGTCCTTCTGGCGTTCCGGGGAATCTGTTTGCCTTGAGTTCTGCCACAAGTGGATAAAATGTTCTGCCGAAATTACTCTTTACACAAACCGTATATATATTTTTTTGTGTGTTAAACGTCTGCTCCTTTATAACAATAGAGCATTACACTCATAGCTAACTCAAGTCGTTTTCCACAAATACTTAGAGTAACAAGTCTGTTTCCATCATATCAACAAAACACCTAAAGAAACCTTTACTTATATCTTGCACCTCCAAAAGCAGTGTCAATTAACACAGTAATAATAAGGAGGGCAGACGTAAGATAGACCATAGCCTCGTCATATATATATATATATATATATATATATATATATATATATATATATATATATATATATATATATATATATATATATATAGATTGCCACTGCCCTTTATGTGCTAGGAATAACTAGGTCTCTAATCATTCGCGACACAAACACTAGATCAGTACACTGGCGCTTTATCCCGCTGGGCCTTTGAGTACACGCGTCTGTGTTTTGATCAATATGTTATTATCTTTATGATAATGGTGTTTGTGAGTCTTATCTTATTTGTTGTGATTCTTATCATGTATTATTATTATTATCGTTGTTATTATTATTATTATTATTATTATTATTATCATTATTATTATTATTATTATTATATATTTTTTATTATTATTACTGTTATATATTTTTTTATTATCATTATTGTTATTAGTAACATCATTATTATTATAATTACTCTTATTTCATGATAATCATTATTATTACGCAGATATGTATATGAAGACCACATAAGCTCATCTCACAGATCATTAGTTTAATAATGTTAATATAAGCCCTATCAGTCTCGCCCCCCCCCCACACCCCACCTCCTACCAACCCCCACCTACCCGCCACACTCCCCCTCTCGCATATCCCCCTCCCCCTAACTCCCCCTCCCCTTCCTCCCCCTCGCAGTACATCTGGCGTTACGACGAGCGCGGAAATCTACGGGACAGCTACCCGTCTTTGGTCCACAACCTCTTCTCCGGTCTGCCGTCGTATATGAAGAGGGTGGATGCCGCTTACGAGAGACCTTCCGATGGCAACATTCTCTTCTTTATAGGTGAGATGTGGAGGGTTTCGTTTTGTGTGTTTGTTTGTTTGTTTGTTTGTGGGCGTGGGTGCGGGTGTGATCTTTTGTGTTTGCGTGTGTGGGGTTGTGTTTTGGGGTATGTGTGTGTGTATGTTTGTGTGTGTGTGTATGTGTGTGTGTGTGTATGTGTGTGCGTGCGTGCGTGCGTGTGTGTGTGTGTGTGTGTGTGTGTGTGTGTGTGTGTGTGTGTGTATGTGTGTATGTGTGTATGTGTGTGTGTGTGTGTGTGTGTGTGCGTGCGTGCGTGTGTGTGTGTGTGTGTGTGTGTGTGTGTGTGTGTGTGTGTGTGTGTGTGTGTGTGTGTGTGTGTGCGCGCGCGCGGGCGTGTCTTAGTCTAAATACATATACCCAAAGCATAAGTCACCGAGAACAAATCTCAATCATGATATCAATAGCTGATATAATTTATCAGAATAATTAATTCCAATCAGGCCTTCGGTGCAATGAAACGAAACAGATTAATAGACCTCAATCGAATCTCTTTTTGAACATTTGACGATCATAATTCGAGACTAACGAGATAATGAGTGAAACTGACGCACTGATCGGCCTCGCAGGAAAGTACTATTACGTGCACAACGGCGATAGGCTGGTGGAGGGGTCGCCGCTGCCCCTTACGTCCTTGGGCTTGCCGGAGCGCCTGACGAAGATCGACGCCGCCTTCTACTGGCCTCGCGCGAAGAAGACCTACTTCTTCAGGTGGGTCTTTGTTTTCTTTTTTTTCCTTTGGTCTTCCAGTCTTTCATTTTTTTTTCTTTGTTCTTCTTTGTTTGTTTCTTTTTTCTTTTCTTTGTTTTCTTTTTCTTTGTTTGTTTCTTTTTTCTTTTTTCTTTGTTTTATTTTTCTTTGTTTGTTTATTTTTTCTTTCTTTATTTCATTGCTTTCTTTTTCCTTGTTTGTTTCTTTCTTTTTCTTGCTTTCGTTCTTGCGGTGATATTGGGGAAGAGGAAAATATTAAGGATGATGGGTGATAAGAGAAGAGAGAGAGGGGATAGAGAGGGGAGAGAGAGGGGAGAGAGAGGGGAATATTTGTTGATATATGTATATATGTTTTATGAATATGCATACACGCATTACTGTATTCCCAACGCTTGCGCACACACATACATATACACATTACACATACAAATATATATGGACATAAACACACACACACACACACACACACACACACACACACACACACACACACACACACACACACACACACACACACTTACCCACAACACTCCCCCCACACTCCCACCTCCTCACAACACTCCCCCCAGACTCCCACACACCCAAAACACTCCCATCCCTCCTACCACCCCCCACCCCCACAACACTCCCATCCCCCCACCCCCACCCCCACACACCCACACATCCATTCACAAAAAATCGAAACTTTTTCCTTACGAATTTTTTTTACTCACCCCCCCCATTCGTCCTCCCGCAGCCGCCACGAATATTTCCGGTACAACGAGAAGACGAACACTATGGACCAAGGCTATCCGAAAAACATGGCCAAGTGGAATGGCCTGCCCGATAACCTGGACGCCGTTTTCACCTGGAAGGACGGTACGTGTGTGAGATAAGGGATTGATAAGGGAGATGGAGAGAGATGGAGAGATAGATGGACAAATAGTCAGATAGGTATATAGTTAGAGAGAGAGAGTGCAAGAGAGAGAGCAAGAGCAAGAGCAAGAACAAGAACAAGAACAAGAGCAAGAGCAAGAGCAAGAGCAAGAGCAAGAGCAAGAGCAAGGGCAAGAGCAAGAAAGGAGAGAGAGAGAGGAGAGAGAGAGAGAGAGAAGAGAGAAAGAGGAAGAGAGGAAAGGGGAAAAGAGGGAAGGAGAAGAGAAAGAGAGAAGAGAAAAGAAGAGAAGAGAAGAGAAGAGAAGAGAGAGAAGAGAAGAGAGAGAGAGAGAGAGAGAGAGAGAGAGCAAGAGAGAGAGCAATAGCGAGAGCAAGAGCAAGAGCGAGAGAGAGAGAGAGATTATTAGGTGAAGATAGGGACATT
>NC_051388.1:58544026-58546526 GCF_015228065.2 Penaeus monodon | reverse complement strand
CTAGAGAGCCTTAGAAGCCACTTAGGAGGTAAGTGCACAATGGTTCACTTATAGTTTATATTTAGTTTCGTCTTTGTTCCATCAAGTCTGTTGTCCAAACCAAAGTCGTGTGGTCACAAAATCACGTCTTGTTCTCATGTTGTATGAGCTATAAATGAATTTATCTTGCGAAAACTACAACTTGCAGGTCTTTGAGAAATTGTCCACTCAGTCTCGTTCTTCTTGCCGAAGGTTCTAATAACGCGTGAAATTCTATCAAAAGTTACTTCATACTGAAAAACGAACAATTAGTTTAGTTTAGTCCTTTATTTACCACCCAACAAAAACGAAGCGAGGTGCGCACATCCCGTAGAGTTGTGTACCCCCCAGTTGTAATGGTTTGCAATGAACTCCGGCAAAAAGTAGTAAATACACATCTGTTTAGTTACGTGAAGTTTCCCGTAACTCAGAGATCGAATCATCTCGTTCATAATAAAACGCTTTCTAAAAGTCCCGATCTTCCGGTAAAATCTAGAGAAAAGAAAAGTTCGACTGGGAATATTTAGCTGGTGGTTAAGGGTTTTTGTTTTTCGTCCACCACATGCAAAAGAATGCGCGAAAAACATGATTTTGAGAATAGAAAGAAAGAGAAAAGACACACCAGCTTATATTACGTCCATGTATGTTTATGTAAAGTATCATGGTCATAGAAATGACCAGGCCGCTTGGCAATTGCATTCACAGCCATGTATGGTTCACACTTCAGCCTTATTCATACCAGGAAACACAAAACTGCATCTGTTTTGCCCTTCTACTTGACAGAGAAACATAAGCAAAGGTGTTCAGCATCGAAAGACCCAGTAACACCTGTGCTACACATGTTTAGCGTGGGTCGACACCAGCCTCATTTTACAACACGAAGGGCGGGAACAAATGCTGTTGAGTTTTGTCAGTGTTATGTTTTTGTCTCTTGTATATTCGATCGGCTTGTTTATCAATGAGAAATCGTCATTATAATATCAGTTATCAGTGAAAAACACACCATTTCGTAATAATCTAAGAAGCATTAGGCAGAAATATCACCGTCTAGTCTCGCTTGAACTCACTCTCGGCCAGTTTGAAACAGTACGATTAGCACATCGCGAACATGTCGTTTAAAACTCCACACCTTTTATACTTAGGTTACGGAAAGGATCGCATACTGTGGACCAAAACTTTTCCGGTGTAACCAGTAAACTATTAGGAAACATTATGAAATGCAGAAAAGAAATGTAAAAATTGATCCAAGAGTTATAATAAGGGGCTTTAGGATTCGAAGCCACACAGCTAAAAGAAATCGTTTTATCCTTATTATCTTTGGGAAATATACTGGCTGGTCTCATACCATAGTGTTTTTACGTTGCAAGTAAGATCAAATAAACTTTGTAACTGGAGCCTCATGATTTTCCTATCTAGGGCATATAAGGATTTACAAAAAAAATATTGATAAATAGTCTTTCTAGGATATCATACGAGAATTAACGAAAGTGTCCAGATATCTTCTCGCTTATATAATATCAACCAAGTTATAAAACCCAGCATCACACTTTGCTTTGTAAAGGTTGACATGTAAATACAATAATAATCGCTAGGTCTTCAACAGTAAAAACAGAAAAAAATCAAACTGTGATTGAAAGCAAAATTATAGCAATTATTAATAGAAAAAGGAATGGTGAAATTACACTTGAAAATATTCTTCAGGAATTTAATCCCAATATTCCCTTGTTCGAAAATGAGTGAAAGCTTTGAGTAAATTGGAAAAAAATATGTAAAGTAATATAGTATTTTTTGCTTTAAAATGAATGTTCCCGTATCAGATATTTCAAGTATTACCACAATACGAGATTAATAAAAAAGACAGTTGTAAAGATTAATTATTGGTAAAATGAGAGAGTTTCAAAGAGTAACATGCATAAGAAAAGGCCCAATTGTAAGAATACTGTATAAACTATAGACGGAAGGTAAATTGAGATGGCCATGGGATGTTACACGACGAAGTGTTGGTCCAAAGATATTGGGCATCGAAGTAACAGGAGGCCATGTGGAGGGTAAGGAAACGGTGTAACAGTAGGAAAAAATATCTAGAGGCAATTGGCAGAACTCGATAATGATAAAGTTGCTCGAGTAAAATTAAGGGGAGACTTTATCTTTTCGGAACATACTCTCTCTCTCTCTCCCTCTCTCTCCCTCCCTCCCTCCCTCCCTCCCTCTCCCTCTCTCTCTCTCTCTCTCTCTCTCTCTCTCTCTTTCTCTCGTCTTCTCTCTCTGTCTGTCTCTGTCTCTGTCTCTGTCTCTGTCTCTCTCTCTGTCTCTCTCTCTCTGTCTCTCTCTGTCTGTCTCTCTCTCTGTCTCTCTCTCTCTCTCTCTTTCTCTTTCTGTATTTTTTTGTGTATGTGCCCCTCTGTGTGTATTTAAATACGCTTGTTAGGAAAAATGAGGGGAAAAAGCGATAACAGACTTTTGAAGAGTTCTTATGCCATTC
>NC_051388.1:58534026-58539026 GCF_015228065.2 Penaeus monodon | reverse complement strand
GTTCATGGCATATCATAAAAACAATAGACCGTGAAGAGAGGTGTTGCATGCATTGCGGCGAGCCGAACGCCATACTCATACATTACTTAAAGAATTGTGTACACACGCAATTCCTGAGACAAGGCCCGCAGAACACAGCCGTCGTGCTGGCAAAGAGATTATGTGATATGCTTATTCCACGGCTACAGGAGCGCCTGCTGGCAATCCCACCGCCACGGTAAGCACCGAGTGTCAAAGAACCAAATGAGAAGCCATAAAAAGCTGACACAGACCGGGCCATAGGTGAAAGGCCCGGGCGAAGCCAGAACTTCGCAAACCTCCAATGCTATGCTACACACACACACCCTGGTTGGTGAGCAGCTTGTCAGATGTCTCTGCCTGTGAAACATCTGTAGCACAGGTGTCACTGGCGAATGAGTGTTGACCACCTGGGCTTATGTTTCTCTGTTCACAAAAATAGGGAAACAGATGCAGTTGTAGGAATCCGTATCACGTGTATGTAGTATGCATAGATGTACATATGTATGCAGGGGAAAAATAGCATTAATGTTACGGTTATTTTTAATGCTATTTGGAAATGTGCGGAAATTGGAAATTGGTGCATTGTGAAAGCTAGAGTCAAGATAGCTATTTATATTGTAGATTTCACGATTATATTATATTTGAGATAGAATTCTTATGAGTACACAAATACAACGGATGGAAACTCGCAATGCACAGAGCTGCACTTGGAATGAAGTACAGGTGTGAAAACAGATGCTCCCACAAAGGTAGGTGATATATATATCATCATCATCATCATAATAATAATAATGATAATGATAATAATAATTACGATGATAATGGTGATGGTGATGATAATGATAATGATAATAATAATGATAATGATAATAATAATAATAATAATAATAATAATAATAATAATAATAATAATAATAATGAAAATAATAACAACAATGATGATGATAAAAGTAATAGTAATAATGATAATAATAATAATGATAATAATAATAATAATGATAATAATAATAATAATAATAATAATAATAAAAGAAATAAGAACAAAATAATACTAATGATAATGATAGTGATGAGAATGATAATAGTGGTAACAGCAACAACAACAACAACAACAACAACAACAACAACACAAAAGCAACAACAATAATAATTATAATAATAATGCTACTACTTCCCCCCATATGCGATTACTGTTGTTAATAGTGACTCGGTGTGTATACTCCAAGTGTACGAAACTGTATTTGGGGTCACGATTTTTTATTAAAAAAAAAAAAGTTGCAGGTACATCTTATGCTTTATCATTTCTCATTTCTCTCTCTCTCGTTCCTGAAATAGTGCATAGGGGGAAAAAGTCTTTCCATGGACGTTAAGATGATACAAGATATGAAACATGACAGTGTAAACATGCGATTCTATTGCTAGTTGTGATGAGGACATAGGGTCCTTAACATTGAGGAATTGGTGGCAGCATTATCAGGGTTAATAATATGATATAATGAATAATTCTTTTGATAACGAGAACTATAAGGAGATAAATAACAATGAAATATATAAGACAAAGCAACCCGCATCTATACTGGAATAGGATTTCATGGTGCAGAGTTATCGAATCAAAAGTTCAACGTTATCAAGTCGCGATATCGAGAGATTGACTAACTGCAAATCCTTCATTTACTTCACGAACGTTTTCCACGGAGATAGAAAGTCCCTTAAAAATGAAATAAAAAAATATACATGAGTCTGGTTGGCTGACACTGTTGTTGTTTTGATTGTTGTTGTATATTTGCACTGTTGCATTCAGTATTATTCAGTATTATGGTACTTGTGAGTAATGTTCATTTACTTGTTGACTTACAATGGATGGAATACAGTTTGAATTTAGAGTGTGTAATTATCATTATGTACTAAGTTGTTAATTAATGGGTAATAATTGAAATCCTTATTAGTGCAACACACACTACTAGTTTTCTTCATATCATGCGTGGGAATAAGGTGAATACTAATGATGATGATGATAATAATAAAAATAATAATAATAATAATAATAATAATAATAATAATAATAATAATAATAACGATAATGAAAACGATAACGATAATGATACTGATACTGATACTGATATGATAATGATAATGATAATGATAATAATAATATAATAATAATAATAATGATAATGATAATGATAATGATAATAATAATAATAATAATTACTACATTGCTAATGCTAATGCTAAAAATGCTAATGCTAATGATAATACTAATGATGATAATGATAATAATAATAATGATAATACTAATGATAGTACATAGCTATTAATATGCAACTATAACTTCACAGACATGCATTCTCACACACACACTCCGGCGTTCTTACATGCATGTTGAACTATAGAGAACCCTGAACACCTGTCTAGTGGTGCTGAAATATAGAGCTGGTATCAAAAGCAGGTATGCAGGAGAACTTGGACAATGTAGGTATGATTGAACGAAACTGCAATCATCATTCCTGGTTGATAAATGTAATTCAATTAAATTCAGAAAAGTATGTTGTTATACAGTATACATTAAAGTCCTCTTCAATGTATATGTAAAAACACACACACATAATATAACTACAGTACAAATAAGGAAATCTGTGTTTTTACCTTTATTTTCTCAGGCACTTTTATGAAGCAAAACAAAATCGAGTATTGCAGTCAGTGTGTGAAGTTGTATGGATACGCAGTTCTCGAAATTAATATAATGTTTTGAGAGAGAAATGATTTGTTGTTTCTAATTAATATGAACAATGAACAGTCTATGAATAATACAACACTAAAATACTTTCAAAATAGAACGAAAGACGACGGATTATTCTAAAGAAATTTGAGATTTATAAAATGAATGTCAAATGACTGACACTTGATAACACACCACAGTCCTCAGAATTGAATCGCATCCAAAGAATCACAAAAATGCATATGCGCATTCGCTCGTGTGCTTGCTTACTGCAGAAGCTTTACAGGCAAACATGGCTCCCAAGATCTTAAGACGCAGAGATTCACGTCATCCCAGAAAAGACACGGGGGCAAGGCTGATAGCTGAGACATTAATGATATCAAAGGAATTATGATGTTACTGATGTGATTTACAATAATAGCAACATTATTTGCAATTGATATTGTGTGTGTGTTAATGAGCGTATGTTTTTTTGCGTGATTGTATTTGTTTATTTGTGTTTGGGCATGTTTGTACGCGCGCTCGTGTGTGTGTGTGTGTGTGTGTGTGTGTGTGTGTGTGTGTGTGTGTGTGTGTGTGTGTGTGTGTGTGTGTGTGTGTGTGTGTGTGTGTGTGTGTATGTACGCGCCCGTACTTATAATCATACCCACACCAAAAACGTACTTCCGTGTCCCTATTGATAACCAGAAAACCACAAATAAATAAAGAAGAAAGAAAAATGACTGGATAGATAAATAATGTGACTAAACACATCAATCCCTTCTTTCACTGTTCATAAAACCCCTCATCTTTTGGCCGAAAAACCAGCTCATTTCCCTTCACCGCCGCATTCCCCAGGGATGAGTCTGCCTCTCCCACTTGGTTCACGTGCAACATGATTTATGCAACTTGCAACACGAAATTAAATATCGATTGTATGAATATAAAAGAGGTAATATAATCCTTTGCGTCACTGCTGTGCATAATAGTTTTTTTTCCGTCAAAAAGATGGAGGGTGAAAATGAGCATGCATAACAGGGTTTGTCAGCCTGATCGAGTTTATTGAAGCTATAATACTTAGGGAACCCGTATATAAAGAGGAATTACAATGAGGTTTCAAAAGCGTTGAATGACTGGAAAGTTTGGATTTGCGAACCGAGTAAATTGTTTTATAATGAGAGAAAGAAGGGATACGGGCGTATAAATGATGATATTGCGCACTTATAATAACACTTATAACAGTAATAATAGCACTTGTAACAGTAAGAAGTGATTTAGTTTTCTTTTGTTTAGGTAACAGGCGATTTCTGTTGCCAGGAGATAGCGCTGGTATGAATATGAATAACTTATCTTTGGAAATTTAAATGTATTACACAAATAGTCCCTTTTGCTTTTACGCACTGAACAGTGTGTCTAAGTTTGAAGTGAGATAATACGTTGTGAATAACTATTGATAATATTATTTTTATTGTATTCAGTATAGCTAGAAATAAATAATCAAACACTCTCTTAAAAAAGAAGTGTTGTTATTTTTTGTGAAGTGTTTTTTGTTGTAATTTTTTGGTGGAATGTCATTTTCTATTTTTCTATTTTTTTAATGAAATACAGTAATTTTTGGAAGATGGCTATTTTTTTTCTTTTCAGTGTACATTTAATTTACATTTTCTCCCTCATTATCTCCTTAAAATAACAATTAAACAAGACAAACAACGTGAATTATTTCGGCAGAGGTAATGAAATGATTAATAGACGAACAAGCAATTAAAAGCTATAAATAGATGGGCAAATATGGCGATAATGTTTGCACTGTTTTTGCACGCAGCTGAAACGTTTATTAATATGCAGTTCATTGCTCGAATGTATTCAGCTGAGCCACAAAAAAAAAAAAAAAAAAAAAAAAAAAAAAAAAAACATATTGACATATAATTTTCCCAATTTCCCGAATGTCATTTTCGATTAATTAAACTTGAGCTTATAGAGCAATAGAGTCAAAATAGGTATTGGTGCTTGTCGCGATTCGTATCAATAAATCATTTAATTAACACTGCTATTTTAGTTGTAAGTAATGATGATGACACATAAAGGCAGATGTTACCAAATGCACAACACACACGTTCGGTGTGTGTAGATACATACGTATGTACACACACACACACACACACACACACACACACACACACACACACACACACACACACACACACATCACACACACACACACACACACACACACACACACACACACACACAACCACACACATATATATAATATATATATATA
>NC_051388.1:58526526-58529026 GCF_015228065.2 Penaeus monodon | reverse complement strand
TTTCTCTTTCCTTCTTTTTTCTCACCTTTTCTTGTCCTCATTTTCTCTCTCTCTCTCTCTCTCTCCTGTACACATTCTCTGTCTTTGATCGGCTGCACAGTCGACCTTGGAGAGAGGCAGGAAGCAATTAAGGTTTACAAATATTTTAATGAAAAATGAAAATGTTTTAAATTCTGTTATTATAGTGATTGCAATATTAGTTTAGAACAAGAACAACGGCCTTTCTCTTGATGTATATATATATAATATATATATATATATATATATATATATATATATATATATATATATATATACATATATGCATATATGTATATAATTTATATATATGTGTATATGTTTATATATAATATATATATAATAAAAAAAAAAAAAAAAAAAAAAAAAAAAAAAAAATATATATATATATATATATATATATATATATATATATATATATATATATATATATATATAATGTATGTGTGTGTGTATGTGTGCACATACATAACCGCAAAGAAGGGAAAGATGCAGAGATACGGAGGGAGTCATATATATATATATATATATATATATATATATATATATATATATATATATATATATATATATATAACACACACACACACACACACACACACATATATATATATATATATATATATATATATATATATATATATATATATATATATATATATATAACACAGCGAAGAGAGAGATGGATTAATTATATATTTTACTGGTAAGCAAACACATTCATCAAAACTGACCTGATTCAGAGTCTTCTTTAGCAGCCGGCCGAAACCACAATCTGCAGTGTTTCTGGAGATATACTCAGGGAAAGCGATCGTTTCCGCTGTAAAGTTAGAGCAAGTTCCGCAATATATTTTTAAAAAATTTAGAGATTCTCGTTTCTAGATAATGTGAATCTTAATACACACACACACACACACACATATATATATATATATATATATATATATATATATATATATATATATATGTGTGTGTGTGTGTGTGTGTGTGTGTGTGTGTGTGTGTGTGTGTGTGTGTATGTGTGTGGTGTATGTGTGTGGTATGTATGTGTGTGTGTGTGTATGTATGTGTGTGTGTGTGTGTGTGTGTGTGTGTGTGTGTGTGTGCATGCATATATACATACACATATGTGGTAAAAAAAAAACACAATGCAAAAACTAGATTTATAGAGAATGAGACACATTCAAATCTAGTTTTTGCATTGTGGGTTTTTCTACCATAGTATCAACACAGAAGAGTGTTTTACCATTCATACACATATGCACACACACACACAAATATATATATATATATATATATATATATATATATATATATATATATATATATATATATATATATATATATATATATATATATATATATATTGGTCGTATGGGTGAGAGTAGAAGATAACATGAGGACAAGTGACGGTTGGTAATAACAGTAATGCAGAGATACAGAGAAAGAGGAAGAGAGAGAGAGAGAGAGAGAGAGAGAGAGAGAGAGAGAGAGAGAGAGAGAGAGATAAACAAACAAATAGATGGAGATAAATAAAGAAATAGATAGATATATAGATATATAGAGAGAGACAGAGAGAAACCAGTGATACATTGTGCCCTAACAAATACAGACAAATATTAAATTTTGCAAAATACGAGCCACTTTCGTAAAAATAAAGGGTAAAAGATGTCTGAACTCACTGATAACACTTATCTATGCAAATTATTAGCAAACATCATCTCCAGAATGAATTAAAAAAGACATGAGAGTGACGTGTTTGCTGGACGAGGAAAAAAATCTCTCATGTGGGTATACTCATTATTTTTGGTCATCTTGTTATTTTTGTGGTATTTAGTAATAATAAACCAGGTAATAATTACAGAGTATGTTTTGAAGAATAAATATTTCGAAAGAACTTGCTCAAAACATGAGATATAATTGATAAGAAAAAAAAAAAACGAAAAAAAAAATCAAGGAAGAAATAACTTAACTAAATAACTTTTTTTGAACTTAGGAATGAACTTCGGAATGTCGCAAGGAAGCAACACAACATCCCCTTAATAAATGCTTAAAGAATTATCAAATTCCAATCTTGCTGACGACAAGTTTGTGAAAGAAAGAAAAAAGGAAGTTGAAGTAGAGATAGAAAGCGAGAGGGAAAGAGAGAAAGAGAGAGAGAGAGGAAGAGAGAGAGAGAGAGAGAGAGAGAGAGAGAGAGAGAGAGAGAGAGAGAGAGAGAGAGAGAGAGAGAGAGAGAGAGAGAGAGAAGCGAGTATTTGAACAATCTTAAAACACTCTCATAGGGGGGGTTGAAAATTGACAAAAAAAAAAAAAAAAAAGCGATCACACAAAAATTTTTCATTCATCTGTTCTCCTGCGCGGTATTTCTTACGTTCGTTAATAATGCAGCCCTCGCTGAAAGATACAGAGATACATAAATAACACCTAAGTCTACAAATCTATATTCCAGGATTAGGGAATGAGCGCGAAAGTGAGCTAA
>NC_051388.1:58514026-58516526 GCF_015228065.2 Penaeus monodon | reverse complement strand
GTATATATGTATGTATGTATGTGTATGTGTGTGTATGTGTGTGAGAGAGAGAGAGAGAGAGAGAGAAATAAACTGCTGAGGCCATGTCGGGCCGCGTGGCCCACCGCGCCACGGGCCACAACACAATAATAATGGCATGTTGATTGCCGCGGAGAAAGGCAAGCGACGCGGGATATTAAATTGATACATGAGGTCATATTAGGTCAAAGGGAGAGGGCTGACCTCTTCACTAAGGAGAAAATGTGTAGCGTAGTACATGTTCTTTCATTTTTGTTCATTATTGTTTTTCTTTATCATTTTTCAGTGTTTTTTTTTAATTCTTTCTTCGTTATCGCTATCGTATCGTTATTCGTTATTGTTATTCCTAATATTTATTGGTTGTTGTTATTCAGTGTTCGTTGTCGTTATTTGTTATCGTTATCGTTTTCTTCGTTATTTGTTATCGTTATTTTCGTTATTTGTTATCGTTATTTTCGTTATTTGTTATCGTTATTTTCGTTATTTGATAGCGTTTTCTTCGTTATTTGTTATAGTTATGATTGTGATTCGTTATCGTTATTATCGTTATTTGGTATCATTATCATCCTTATTGTTAAATCTATTAAATTTATCTATCATTATTATAATTATTCATTATCATTATTCATTATCGTTTTTATCATTGGTTACCATCGTTATTCGTTATCACTATTATCGATAATCGTTATCATCGTTATTCATTTCCATTAGCCGTACATATACCCATACCATATCGGACCGAAAATACAACAAAGAAATTGATGTCGATTGGCTGAAAGCAATGTGTTCATATAACATCCACTGTATATTGTAATGATTATTACCAGCTTGTCACTTATCACAAGATTATCATCACTAATCTGTCTACTGCATCTTCGCCTGAATGAAGAAATGAGGATTGATACTATGTAATGGGATCATTGGTCAGCCACCTTAGTATAGAGACTTAGTCAACTACTTGATGTCAACATGGCGCTAAGTAGTTCGTCAAACACCACATCGATGATGGCATGAATAAAAAAAATGCAGTTAAAACCAGGAGGTCAAAGTCGAGACGGAAAGGGACTGGCTTCACAACAGCAGTGTCCAGTGGTTTAGTTTTTCTAAGTACATGCTCCAAACAGCCGTTGGGATATGGGACCAACATTGTTTGTTAATATGGTACATGCTATGTCTGTCACTGTAGCCACCATATATTTTTATCTATGCTTTTATTGTTGCTGCAGATGGACTTGTTTACATATTCATATCAATACGTGGGCCACATAGAGATGTCCAGATATGGAAACATAAAGCACTATATAGGCACACACACACACACGCACACACACACAGCAAATGAACTTTTCTCTAAACGAAAATGTACTGAGACACCACTAACTTCCTCTTACCCTAGCGAAATACAGGTCTTCGCAGGACTAAACGTTTGTCTGGTGTATCAATTTTCCAGCAATCTCGACGCCTCCTTTGTCTTTGACTCTGGACTGGCTTGTGTCCTAGTCTGTGCAAGTATTAGGACGTACTCTCTCGTTTGAATAAATTTTAGGTAAACGGAGAAGATAGGGACAAGAGAGGCTTTGGTGTTCTTTACTCATATTAACGGTACATGAAAGACAGAAATCTACGTATGGTTACTGTTGCCCTTAAAAGATGTATTTTTTGAAGAGTAATAAGTGTGCCAAGAAAGGATCTAAATAACGAACTCATGCTCTTTTTAAATCTTTAATTGTTAAGATTAACCGACAAATGCAAGATGTCCGATATGAAACGTAAGAGTTAGATCGCCTTTATTCTCGAGATCTGTTAACGAGGGCGAGGGAGGAGGTCCCCGTCGGCGCCCGGGCTGTGACGTCAGACCAGTCGTCCAGACAATCCAACAACGTCACTGTTAGATGCGAAAGATCATTCTCCGTTCTGGCTCCCTCGACGTCATTCGCTGCCAGGGCCTCCTCGACGTGTCGGGAGCTGATGTCAATCTGAGAGAGAAGAGAATGGAGAAATATTTCCCTGTTGTCGTATTCGGGTAGACTCGTTCTCGATGCTTGCCACTCCACCCATATCGAGGTTAAGGTGACTTCGCTGTCTAAGGTTGACATAGGGGAAGACTAAGACACACACTGATACGATTAAACTGCAGTTATACTTATGCTCTGTATGTGTAAAGCACGGCGACCCGAGAGAAGTAAACCAGAATCTGAAGGAGCAGACAATTTGTAAGGTCCTGGAGGAAACGCGGTCTAACCTCGGGAAGCAGGGAACAGGTCGTTTGCAAAGTCATATGAGGTCAAGCGAAAGATGAAAGAAGGAGTCACAGAGTATAGATTATATTCCTGCAATGACTGAGGGAAACAGACGACAGAATAATAATGATACGAACAAGTAAAAATAGGACGAAGAAAGGATAGACAAGCCAGGGAACTGCATCAGAAAATAAGGGAAAAAACGATAAATAAAGAGACAGCGAAAGAAGTGAACCGATAAT
>NC_051388.1:58504026-58506526 GCF_015228065.2 Penaeus monodon | reverse complement strand
GGGGCGTGACCCTCTCGACACTTATTGCCCATGGCCGCCTCCTCTGCCGCCTCTCCTGAAGAGCCCCGGCAAATAAACATGGGTAATTGTGTGTTGGCAGAAATACACGGCTGATATTCACGTCAATCTAATGAGAGGGATCATATATCTACTGCGTGCGTCTCTAGCTCCCTCTTAACGCTAATTAAAAGTGATGCCACATTTACACTATAAATAAATGCATTCCATGAATTTCAGGCTTTCTAACGCGTATCGTATGTAGTGTATTAATTTACATTTTCATTCATGACCGAGAAATATATTTTTGCACGTAAAACGACGAGGGTAGGAGATAAAAATGTAACACTAAATTTGAACAAAACGTATCACAAGCATCCTACAAAAAATGCAAATGTACATAAGACATCCGAATAAGAAAACCTTCACACACACACACACATATATGTATGTATATGCTATATTATTATTACTATATCTATTTATTATATATTATTATATATATTATATGTATATTTTAAATATTATATATATGTATATATATATTTATAATCTATCTATCTACACCTACCTATATGATCTTCTATCTATCTCTTCCCTTCTATCTATTATCTATCTTTTATCTATGTATCTATCTATTATCTATTATTATCTATCTATCTATTATACTATCTATTTATCTATCTATCTATTATCTATCTATCTAAATATATATTATATTATATATATATATATATATATATAATATATATATATATTATATATATATGATAGATAATAGATAGATAGATAGATAGATAGATATATCAAACACACTATATATGTACACTCTTGTTTGTGAAGTATTCATTTCTTTCATCTTTTATACTTTGTCACGTGAATATGGTTCATATATATATAATATATTTATATATATCAATACATATACACATATCAATATAACACACATACATAATACTAATATATATAACTATATATATATATATATAGTATATATATCATATATATATATATATATTGTGTGTGTGTGTGTGAGTGTTTATGTTGTGTGTGTATTTGTGTGTGTGTGTGTTGTGTACGTTTGTGATTGCTGCTTTTGCTATATACATATTTAAATACACACACACGACACACACACACACACACACACACACACACACACACACACACACACACACACACACACACACACACACATAGATATATATATATATATATATATATATATATATTATATATATATATATATATATGTATATATGTATGTATATATATATATATATATATATATATATATATATATATATATATGTATATATATATGTATATATATATATGTATATATATATATATATATATATATATATATATTATATTTATAAATTATGTGTATATGTACATATGTGCACACACACACACACACACACACACACACACACACACACACACACACACACACATACATACACAGATGTATATATAATATGACTCCACTTAACTATCTAGTATATCCCTTTAGTAATGGTTAAATCACATCGAATTAATATTCATTCCCTATTTTTCTTCTCTATTTTCTCAAGACAAAGATGCTATATTGACCAACGGGAGTTCTCTTAACAGCGTGCAGGTGCAAGCTTTGTGTTCATCCCCCTGTTGACCTTAGTAATGGCCTGAGAATATATCAAATTAGCGAGTTGAAAAAAAGTACAGGTAAATACTGGTCTTGTTGACACTGACGCTCTACGACTCCCTCGTCAACAGGTGCGCTCGAGTGGGTGGCCGAACGGAAGGACGGGACTACATAATGAGAGAGGGAAGAAGAGAGAGGCGGCCAGACAGTGATAGAGATAGCAGAATAGAGAGGTGGAGAAGAAATGTAAAAATGAGAAGGTATTACACATGGATATACATATATTTAAACACACACATTTATGTGTCATTGTATGTATGTGTGTGTGTGTGTGTACATATAGCCTGAGAGCGAGAGGGATTTATAAGAGTATAGCATCACGCTCTATGCAAATTTCTTCTGCAATTTGGCTGCGTGAGATGGTTTTAAAACGAGTTTCCTAACTCCGGAAACCCAAATAGGCCGAATGATATAGGGCGTAACAAAATAAGGATGTTACACTTTTTCCAAACTCATCAAAAAATTTCGTCACTATGCAACATCCAGCCAGATATGCCAGCGAAGAAAAAGTTTTAGTTAGATAGTCATTATCATTATCTGAAAACTTTTCTTCCTATGAGGCTGTCCTGTGAGTGACCAGGAGATCTCATTACAAATAAGTTCAGTTCAGGTTACCCGAGAAGCGCCTATTAGGAAATGGTCTTTTATAAGGTCAGTGGAATGTATTTTTTAGAATGAGGTTAAGAGGTTCTGAAATGACGTCAAGCAGATTTCAATCTAGTGAGGTGAAGAAGATGAAAAACATTAACTGAAAGTATATCGCATCCATTCTACTTCATAATATGACCGTTTAATGGGATATGTGTTATATGT
>NC_051388.1:58499026-58501526 GCF_015228065.2 Penaeus monodon | reverse complement strand
GTTGGAATCCCCAGGCATGATCATGCTGATCACCTGGCAAAGTCAGCATGTGACAAGCAAAGTGTGGATATAGATCTTGGGGTACCTATTTCCAGGATTTTATACAATATTAAAGCTTCCTTTAAAAGGACTGACTGAGTTAATAATTCTCACGCCCTGAAAGCGTAGCATAAGCATTATGACGATTTAGGCAGATTCATCACTATGTTTATATAAACAAGAACAAGACATTATATTGTACCGCAAAATCAGGCTGATATAATGTATGCACTCAGTACAGTGTAATGTCGAAGAAACAAGTGTAACTGTAATAAGAATATAAGCAACGCTGACATTATATCTCAGAGGCCATGTTTACAGCCTTCAGGCCACCTAGCTTGAGGTATGGAAACTATGTAACTATTTCATATCTCTGATTCTTAGAAGATATACTTATATATATCCTAATTTGGAAGTAGCATCACATGACTCATATCAAATGTAGCATGCCTTTCACCCCACTGACGCGCGTGAGATAGTAATAACACTGAAATTGTTCCTTCTGTAATTGATATAGTATAATAATAATGTTATAGCCTAAAATTGATGTAATACATTATATGTTTACATGCATCAAATGTACCACAGCTTGCCACGCCTGTGCAGTTAGCCAGGGTGGTAAATAAAGGACTAAACTAAACTAAAACATTCCCTCTCGGGCTGGAACGGAGCCATGGGAAGATCGGCAGACACTGAAGCAAATCGCAAATGTTCAGTCTTATCGCTTTACATAGTTGATATTGTCGTTTTTATCTGATTGTGTTTTGAGTAATATAAAAACTTTAAACATAAAAAAAAATTAAGTTGAAATTGATAATCTTACGTTTATGGCGAATTTCGTGGTGTTACCTAAGTATACAAGCATACACATTCATATTTGAACAATGAATGATACTTTAAATTTTAGTAGCAAGCTTATTTATGCAAAATATCTTATAATCTTTCTGGATTCAAGTAAAATGAAAAAATAAGAATAATTTGTATGATTTGCTTTTCATTCTTCAAAATATAAGGTGCTTTGGTAATAACAAAAATGATACTAATAGTAATAATAGCCATAATGCTAATAATAATCATAGTAGTAGCAGTGATTTTATAGCATTCCTAACAATACTGTTATTGATTGTGATACTAGTCATAGTAATAGTTATAATGATAATAATAATGATAATGACAATAACAACAACAACAATAAGAACATCAATAATAATAATAAGTACTACTACTACATCTGCTTCTACTACTACTACTACTACTACTACTACAAGAGTAATGATAATTATGATCATTATAACAAAAACAATCACAATAAAGAATGATAAAAATAACAAGTAATAATAGCAGGAACGCTGAAATGACAAAAAAAAAAAAAAAAAAAAAATCAAAGAGACCACAACTTTCACAATTTGTATTCGGGTCGAGATGAATTGGTCAACAGATCGCTTGCATGTGATTGATAGTCACTCTGACAAGGGTAAGTTTACTCTGTGCTTTTTATTCGTTTTTTCAATAGTTTTCCTCTGTACATATTTCATTTTCGTTCATCTGTCTCTCCCTCTTTGTACCTTTGCAGCTCCTTTTCTCTTTCTTTCTTTCTTTCTTGTTTTATTATCTATTGTGTTTTGATCTCTACCTCTCTTATGTTTTTCTTCTTACTCCTCTCTCTCCCATTCTCTGTCTCTCCCTCCCTTCTACCAACCCTGTCCTGATCCTTCCCCTCGCCCCCCCTCTCTCTCTTTCTCTCTCTCTCTCTCTCTCTCTCTCTCTCTCTTTCTCTCTCTCTCTCTCTCCCTCATTCCTTCTCTTTCCTGCCTTGTCCTTTCTCGCGCATGTATGTGAGTGTGTTCGTGGCTCTACGTGCATAATCAATCTGTAATTCTATATATATATTGTAAAAGCAAGCGTTGCATTATGCAGCTTGGCTCAGGGACTAATCAAAATCTAATGAAACGAAAGTGTTAATGTCAGAGTCTGCATCTCTTTGAACACATCAATAATAATTAAGGAACGAGACAATCGTGTTAACGAGAGAACGGTAATTTCTTGCCAATAATTGCAAATGGTTCCTTGCAGATTCGTTCAGGTACGTTTCATTTATATTAGGAATGATAGTGTATACGTAAAAAAAAAAACAAAAACAGACGATCAATTTAGAGAAAATATCCTTGTCTCGGACCCATACGGACGTTATATTGAGCTGAACCGTAATAAATGCATTTCAGTTTAAAGAAAACATCCCCATATCAAAACCAGATCCTGACGTATAATCATATATCGTTGTCAAACAATATCATCCATTTATCACATACCAATGTCACGCTAAACAAACAGAATCAAAGAAAAAAAAAAGAGCGAGAGAAACTATATCATCCATTTACCACATACCAATGTCACGCTAAACGAACAGATTCACAGGAAAAGAGAGAGAGAGAGAGAGAGAGAGAGAGAGAGAGAGAGAGAG
>NC_051388.1:58461526-58491526 GCF_015228065.2 Penaeus monodon | reverse complement strand
AAAACGAAAAAAGAAACGAAAATTCCCCATGGTATTTACCCAAGAAACAAAAAACCTTAAGTATCATTTGCCAACCAACCAGAACAGCCTCACTTCTCTCTACACAAACCGTTATCTGCGTGTACATATGCACAGCCTATTCCCTTTAGCCAGGCCTTGCAACATCTGTCTAAACCCTTGCAATCTCGTCTTCCTCACCTGCTCCGTCGTCTCTCCTCGTTTTCCTTGCTTCCATGATCGTATCTGTAATGTATGTTGAGTTTAGACCATGATTACTTCCGTTGCGTGAAAAAGGGACGGGGTTTGGGGGTATTGGGTATTTGGGTAATTCTATGGGGGTAGGGACTGTATATTTGCGTGGGTTGTGTCACGTAAAATGTCAGGGAGAGTCTCAGTGTCTTAAGCAGGGTTTACCAGTATTTGTAGTGGTTAACGGGTATAGTATTAAAAAAAGTTACGTGGCTTTTTTCCCTTTTTTCGGAATATGGAATATTTTTATCTGTATGCGTGTTTTTAAAGCGGGGTATAAATGCAGTGAAAAGGATACGGTTAACGGGGGCTATATCTTCAAAACTGTAAAATTTTTTCAAATGTTTGTGCCTAAGATTTTTTTTTTCTTTTACAAATAACACAATCTTTTTTAATATCATGCTGTCACATTTTTCGACTTCTCCGTAACGTATGTGAACAGAGAACTAATATGAATAATTATAACGGATCTCCCAAAAAACCAAAAAAACCCAATAATTGCAAGGTACAAAAGGGAACAGGATTATTACCATTGCTAATGCAGTTTCATCGGTCATATTGCGCAAATAAAATTTCACCCAATTCATGTTTCATCCCAGAAATCAAATCTTTCAACCAATTGACACAAATCACTAAAAAACGTGGCAAATCTCTTTTTCGGACTGTTACATAATAAGAAAAAGCCGCAAAAAAAGACTACATGAACGGGGCGAGTGGGAGGGGCGGAAAAAAAAGGTTTCATAAAAGCTTAGCAGTGGGGTTTGGCCCCGTCGGTCGATAAAGACTGGTAGGCGAACGAGGAAAAAAAACGGAAAAATATATCTTTTGTGATGATGATAAAAAAATAGATAAATCAGAAGTACAAAAACCCCAACACCCCACACCACACACACCCACATACATTATATAATATAATAATTATTAATATAAAATATATTATATATATAATATATAATTATTTATATATTATTAATATTATTTTAATATTATATAAAAGTTATATATTATATAATAATAATATATATATTTTTATTAATATATATATAAATATCGAAAAGTTTAAATTACATTAAGTATATTAAAATGTGGTGGAGTGTGGTGGTGTATGGGTTTTGGGGTTGTGTGTGTGTGTGTTGTGTGTTGTTGTGTGTGGGTTTGTGTGTGGGGTTTTTGGTGGGTGGGTGTGTGTGTGTGTTGGGGGTTGTGTGTGTGTGTGGGGGTTAAAAGAATTTTGTTTTATATATATATAGGATAATAAAATATATATATATATTATAATATATTTAATATAATAATATATAGATGATGACGTAGATAATAAGATTTTTTTGGGATTTATAAAAACTTAAAAAAACAACCACACCCCACACCACACCACACACACACACACACACACACCACACACCACACACACACACACACACACAAAACCCATATATAATAAATATATTAAAATAATTTTATATATATATATATTATATATAAATTATTAATCTTCCACTCTCCGGAAAAGGGAATTTGGACCACCAAGTACTCACTCCGAGCTCACAGCATAAAAAATAATTTAAGTATATGCTGTACCACGGCGGCTAAAAAGAACTACCGTTAAAAAAAATTTTTTATGTTGTGTTGTGTGTGTGTGTGGGGGTGTGTGTGTGGGGGTGTGTGTGTGTGTGTGTGTGGGGTTGTGGGTGTGGGGTGTGTGGGTGTGTGTGTGACGTATATGTTGTGTATGTACACTACATATAATATATATTAAAAATTATATTAAAATATATATAGATGATAATAGAAGATAGATATAAGTAGATATTCACACACACAAACAAAACAACACACACACATACACCCAACAATTTTATGCTTTAGTATATATATATGTATATAAGAATATAAATGTTATCGCTCAATTTCTTCATTATTATGTTTAAAATATATTGTTACTAACCAAACAAAAAAAAACGCCTTACCAAACCAAAAAGAGATCGGGGGCAGGGTCGCTCCTGGGGGGAGCAAAACCGAACCGAACGTCCAAAAACCTTGGAGGGCCCCCCTATTTGAAAGGCCGATTTTTCTACGGGAAAAAAAGAAAGAAAAAAACATGTGTATTTATCTATTATTTTTTATCTATCTATCGAATCTTTTATTTTTTAAATTTTTTGTGTATGTTTGTATATTGTGCATTTTTTTAACTTATATAGTTTTATATATACAACGAAATATCTCAATAATACCGGCAGAAGATTAACGGTCTTGACCCTTTCCCACAAGGGCAAATCAAACGAAAGCCTTTTATACAAGACCGAAAAAAGGGTCTAAAGGGGTTTAGTCAGAATACCTGGTAATACCACGAGCAACTCAAAAACACGTTGGCGACATTTTAAAACGGGGAGGAATGTATGGCAGCGAAAGGGGCGGGAGAATTAGAGCGGACGTCATGTGTCAGTTCCCTTTTCAGTAAACAAACATGTGTGTGTGTGTTGGGGGGGGGGGGGAATTGGCAGGGGAGGGGGGGAAATGGGGAAAAATAATAGGAGAGAAGGGAAAAGAGAGAGAAGAGTTAAAATGGTGTATTTTAAAAAAAAAAAAAAGGTGTTGGGTGCCCCCAAAAGAAAATTCTTTGTGTGTGTTTTGTGTGAGGAAGGTTTGTGTTGTTTTGTGTTTTGGTTTTTGGTTTTTTTGTTTTTTTTTGTGGTTGTGTGTATATTTATGTATTTTTTAAAAAGAGAGGAAAAGAAATAATAATGACAATAATAGAATATTTTAGTAATATTAAAAATGTATAAAAAAACACAAAAAAACAAACACATATTAAAGGGTTGTGGGCGTGTGTGGGGGGGTTCCCCCCACACCAACTTCAATGGGATTAAACATATACAAAAAAAATTTGTTTTTTGGGTTATAATTTTATTATGTTTATTTTGAAAATATCACTTTTAAAAAAACAAAACAAAACATGATACCTATAAATATAAATTTAAAATAAATTGAAATTTTTTTTTTTTTAGGGCGGGTTTGATATTTTTTTATTTTTTAAAATTCAAATAAAAAGGAAAATAAAAACCGACATCTTTCAAGAAATTAGTGAATATTTATTGAATCTCCCAAAACCCACAAAAACGACCTTATAACCAAGGCGGGGTTAGGGGTTGCGGGTGACCCCCAAAAACCCAAACCAAGTGGGGGGGGGGAAAATTTGCGGGGCCGATTTCACAGGAAAAAAAAATTTAAAAAAATTTTTTTTATTATTGAAAATTTTATTTAAGGATTTTTGTGTTGTTTTATTTGTTTTGTTTTTTTTTTTTTGGGGTTTTTGGGTGTTGGTTTTGGGTTCCCCCCTCGGGCCAAAATCCCGGGATTTCCCCGCGGGCTGGGTTTGTACCTTTTTCCCCCGACTCCCCCTTTGGGACGTAAGGGGGGAAATTTTTAGGCAGGAAGGGGGTGTGGAATTTGGCTATAGTGTTCGTCCCTTCCAGTAAAAAATGTTGTGTGGGGGGGGGGGAAGGGGGGGTTTCAAGGAGTCACAAAAAAATTAAAAAAAAAGAAAGGATAATAGTTATTAGAAAAATTTTAAAAACCCTTTTGTTTGTTTTTAAGGGGGTTGGGTTTTTGTTTTGGGTTGTGTTTTTGGGGGTTTTTTGTTGTCGTGCTGCCGTTTACCCTGGTTTTCCTTTTTGACCTGGGATTTTTGGTTGCCCGGAATTTCTGTTTTTTAGTATTTTATTTTCTAAGTAGGGATGTTGCCTTTTATATTTTCTTTAATTTTTTGGCGTTTTGGTAATTATGAGGAGGGGACTTTTTTAAGAAATTAAAAACCCATCCAGAAACCCATAAATAAATTTTTTCAAACCCAAAACCAAAACCAAAAAAAACCAAACAAACCCAAAAAAGAAAAACCTTTTTTATAATATGAAGATTTTAAACAAAAAATCTTATTATAAACAACATAAATCCCCCACCTTTTTTCCCCAAAAACCAAAACACCCAAAAACAAAACCAAAAAACAAAAAATGGTGTTTTGTTGTTGTTGGGTTGGTTTTTTTTGTTTGGGCTATAATAACGAAAAGGGGAAAAAATAAGAAAAAGGGAAAGAAGAAAGAAAAGAAAAAAAAAAAAAAAAGAAAATAAAACAAAACCCCAAAAAAAAAACCCCCCCAAAAAAAAAAAAAAACAAAAAAAAAAATATTTTATATAATTAATAAATAAAATAAAAAAAAATAAAAAAAAAACAAAAAAACAAAAAAAAACAAAAAAACCAAAAAAAAACAAAAAAACAAAAAACAAAAACAAGGGGGGGGGGGGGGGGGGGGGTGGGAAGAAAAAGAAAGAAAAAAAAAAAGAAAAAAAAAAAAAAAAAAAAAAAAAAAAAAAAAAAGGAAAAAGGAAAGGGGAAAAAGAAAAAGAAAGGACAAAAGAAAGAAGAAAAAAAAACAAAAAGAAAAAAAAAAAGAGGAAGAAGAGAGAAGAGAGAAGAGAGAGAAGAGGGGGGAAGAGGAGAGAGGAAGAAAAGGAGGAGGGAGAGGAAGAGAGAGAGAGAGAGGGAGGGAGAGAGAGGGAGGGGAGAGAAAGAGAGAGAAAGAGAGAGAGAGAGAGGAGGAGAGAGAGAAGGAGAGAGAGAGGAGAGAGAGGGGGAGAAGAGAAAAGAAAAGGAGAGAGAGAAAGAGGAAAAGGGAGAAGAGAGAAGAGGAGGAGAGAGGGGGAAGAGGAGAGAGAGAGAGAGAACAACCATCTTGCTTTATTATTACTTTTGATATTTATCAACACATTTCCTACTCTAACGCGCTTTTCCCTTGGCATGATCAACGTTATCGTCACAATCCTGCCATATTCATAGTGCCCATGACATCGTATTCACTTATAGTCAGTTGCTGGGCACTAGGAACAACGGCCTATCATGTGGAGAAGCTCTTACTCCCAGACCAAATCTGTGCAATCTACATACTGCATTTTTTTTCGACCACATAAGCAATCTTTTTTTTTTGACCCCCAAACATTTTAAAAAATTTAACTGGATTGGGTTTTGACGGGGACATCGCCCCAAGCAGAGGAAGGGGGTAAAATTTGTATGGATTCTTGAGCCAGTTTGCATCCCTTTCAAGTATTGTTTATCATAATACTTTCGTTATTACTCCCATGAGTAAAAAGAGAGAGGCACTTGTACACAGTAAGTTTAAAGCTGCGAGTGATAGATTATGCTAAAGAGCGTGGAAACAGAGAGCTAGATCGAAACTCTGGCCCCCTGCCAGCATAGAAAATGGTACGAAACTATATACTATGGCAGCCAGTGTTTTTGGACAGGAAATTCCATATCTCTTATACATCTATTTTTTCGAGACTTTTGGGTCCCCATGACTGCTGGGTTAATGTGCCAAAAATACGGTTAGTGTATAGAAAACTCCTCTGCAGTTATTGAGGAAGAGAGAGGTAGAAAGACGGAGAAAAAAAGAGAGAGAAAGAGATGAAGTGTCAGTTCATACAATTAAATACTTATCTGGTTTTCTTAAGTGATATTTATGTCTCGTAATTCTTATCGTCTTCAAAGTGTCCGTTAAAAGGCTTTGCTTTGGATTTTTTTTTGTTTATCTGACAGTTCATTTTCTCTCTTTGTGGCTGTTTTCTCTCTCTTTTTCCTTCTCGCTTTATTTATTTTCTCAATTTTTTTTTTTTTTTCCCTTTTTGTTATGCTAGGACACACAACACACAACACAACTTTACACACACACCACACACACACACACACAACACACACACACACACACACACACACCCACAAACACACACACCCCACACATCTTTTCTTATTGTAACCCCGGGGGGAAAAAGCTTAGCGAAAGCGTTCAACAAATGGACAATTAAAATTCCTCATTAACTGCTCTTAATGATAAAAAACTGAAACAAATTTTCATAAAAACTTATGCTAATTATCAATAATTTACTTGTTTTCCGTTTTTTTTCCTTGTAAGAATAACTGTTTCTTGTCTCGTCATGCCACGTATTCTTAATTGTTAAGGTATCTTTCAAGATGAAGATAATGAGGAAGATAGAGTAGATAGTGATGATAATAATCCGTATAAAAGACAATGAAAGAAAAAGGAAAAAGAACGTAGGTAATATAATGAAAAACAAGAAGAGAAAAAGTAACATTTGAAGTAGAATGAAAGTAATAACAAGTGACAAAAAAAAAAAATAAAGAAAGCAAAATCGGAAAGGATAAAAAAAAAAAAAAAATTAAGTAACAAATGCGTCTCCAACCGGCATCTCAACAACTCGAAACATAAAAAAAAAAAAAACCACGAGGCGGGGTCCTTCTCGCTTCCTCCTTCTCCTCCGTCTTCACCAAGTCTCCCGCGGGCATCCTACGCCTCCTGCTTCCGAGATAGGACTTTATACAACAGATAAAATGTATTGTTTCGCGAGATCTTAAATTTCCCAAAAAGGGGTTTTCTGATGACCCCGAATGCGCTTTCCCTTCCCGTTTTCTTGCTGTTGAGGGTTTAGGGGGAAAAATTTGATGAATTTTTTAATTCCCCTTTTTCGCAATTTTATTTATCTGTTTGTCTATTTTATTCCCGAAAAACGTGTCTTGTAACTTGGATCCTGTGTCTTTTTTTCCTTTTTCTTTGTTGGTATCAATTTCGTTCGAGATGGAGCGTTTTTCGTTTATATTATTGATTTGTTATTTTAAATTTTTGGTGGGTGTGGTATGTGTGTGTGTGTTGTGTGTGTGTTGTGGTTTGTGTGTTGTGTGTGTGTGCGGGGGTGGCCCTTGTACGGGCGTTTTTTTTTTTTTTTTTTGTTTTTTTTTTTTTCTTTTTTTTTTTTTTTTTTTTTTTTTTTTTTTTTTTTTTTTTTTTATTTTTTTTTTTTTTTTTTTTTTTTTTTTTTTTTTTTTTTTTTTTTTTTTTTTTTTTTTTTTTTTTATTTTTATTTTTTTTATTTTTTTTTTTTTTTTTTTTTTTTTTTTTTTTTTTTTTTTTAAATATTTTTTTTTTTTTTTTTTTTATTGTTGTTAAGTTAATAATATATATATACATAATTATATAATAATATATATATATAATATTTTTATAATAATAATATATTATATATATTTTAAAAATAATATAGTAATGTTTTTATATAAAATTTATATATATAAATTTTATATATATATATTATATTTTATATATAAATTATATATATATAATTTTTATAATATATATATATATTTTAAAAATACGTATATATATAACACTGACATTTTATATTTCTTTTTTTAAGGTAGGTTTATGCTGGCCGCGTGGTACAGCATGATACTCAATTGAGTTTTTATGTTGTGAGCTCTTGGGGTAAATAGTGGGAGGGGGGCCCCCGTTCCTTTCCACGGAGACTTGACTGACTTGGGCGGCTTTTGGCCCCCCTGGCTAGGTGGCAATCAAGGTGAGTTCCCGCGAAAGGGAACAACGCGGGGTCGGGGACTCGAACCCTCGAAAATCAGTTTCCGTCGTGACAGTCTTTGGGGCGACGCTTAACATTTGCCCCGCGGCCTACATTTTAATATAAAAATATATGTAAATTATATACATAATATAAAAATATAATATAATTAATAAATATAAAATATATATATATATATAAAAATATATTATATATATATTATATAATTAAAATATATAAAATTTTTTGGTTTTTGATCTATTTTAATTACATGCGCTTCCCATTTTCTTTATTTGTGTGTGTGCGTGTGTATGCATACATAAGTATATATATTATTTAAAATATATTAATTTATAATATATAATTTTAAAATATTTAATATTAAATATTTTATAAATAAAAATGTATATGTGGGTGGGTGTTGCTGGGTTTTGTTGGGGTTTTTTGTTTTGGTGCCTTTTTGTATGTGCGTTTGAGTGTATATTTGTGTGTGTTAATTTGTGCATTGGCAGGTACGTGGGATTTCTAAATATCTCTCAGAAGGTTTGGAGAGGGCCTTTTTGCGGGAAATGGGGAGGGTAGGCGTAGAATAAATTTTGATGAAAAAATGTGTTATAAATATAAAGTAATACACACCACAACACACACACAACAACAAACACACACACCCACGCACGACACGCACAACACCCCACCACAAACACACACACCCACACCACACACACACACCACCACAAAACAACACAAAAAAATACTATATATTTATATTACACACAAATATATTTACATACAAACATATAATGTAATGTTTTAATATTATAATAAATTATATATTAAAATTATATATATATATTAAAATATAATATATAATACACAAAAATATATATATATATATATAATAAAATATATAATTATATATATTATATGTGTGTGTGTGTGTGTGTGTTGTGTGTGTTGGGGTTTTGTGTGTGTTGTGTGTGCGTGTGTGTGTGTGGGTGTCCCGATTAAAATTTATAACAAACACATATATATATAATATTATAATATATAAATAATATATATAATTTTATATAAAACACACAAACACATACACCCCCACCCACCATACAAACCCCAACACACACCACACACACACCACACACACACACACACACACATACAAACAAACACAACACACACGCACCATACACACCAAACACCCCATACCCCACCACCCCCCCACACCACATTATAAATTTATAATAATATATATAAATATATTAAATTATATATATATATTATATATATAATATAATATTATATATTGTATGTAGATAATATATATAATATATAGTATATATATATATATTATATATATATATTAAAAATTTAACACACACACACCCACAATGCAACGCACACACCACACACACCACACAACCCACACACACACACACAACCCCCATACAAACCAAACACACACACAAAACACACAACACACCACACACATACACACACACACAAACACACACACACAACACAACACACAACACACCAACACACACCACACACCAAAATTATATTTTTATTATTAATATAATATAATTATATATTTTATTAACATTACAAAATATTATAATATATATATTATATTGTATATTATATTATTATATATATATAATAATATATATATAATATATAATATAAATATATAGTATTATATAATATTAAAATATATATTATAATAATATAATATAATATAATAAATATATATTATATAAACACACACATGCACACACACACAACACAACATACAACACACAACCACAACCCCACACACACACACACACCCACAACCCCAAATATAATAATTTTAATATATATTAATATATAATTAAATATATATAATCACACACAATAAGTAGATTTTTCAGATAGATACTTAATTTAAGAAGTGTCTGCAATCTAGAATATTTTTTTTCTTCTTCTTCTTTTTAAATCACAAACAAAAAAATTATATAAGAGGCGAAATGGGACGAAAGACTTTTTTTATTTATTTTTTAAAATGCGGCTACAATTCCCGTAGACTTTAATGCGCAGAGCGCTCGGCCTCCTTTTTGTCAGAAGAATCCATTATGCCGCAGAGATGTTTATAGATTTAAATTTTTTTTTTTATATTATTATATATATATATATATATAAATAATATATATATATAATATATATATATAATATTGCATGTATGCAAAAACCCACAAACACACACCACCACACACACAATCACCACACACAGATATAAAATAAAATATATATATAATATTATATATTATAATTTACACAATATAATTATAAATATATATTATATTATATATATAATATTATATACTTAATATATATAATATAAAATTTTATATATATTATATATATAATTATATATTTTTAAAAAATAATATATTTTATGTAATTATACACACGTCACCTTTTTTTTTAATAATTTTTTTTAACCTTTTTTCCCCAGTAAGGGGTTTCGCACAGTTACATCGCCTCGGGGAAAAAGCGTCAAGACCCGCTCCCTGAGCGGAGCAAAAAAAAACGGCGCGGTCTTTGGTCACGGGGGGAAGGAGGGGCCCCGGCTGCCGCCGCCCGTCGAGCCATGGCAACCGCAAGCTTTTTCGCCCCGAGCAAAATCCTGGGGGCCCCGCGGATCAGCGCGAGGAAACCCCATCGTGCTCGGCCCCCAGGGCTGAAAAGGGCCGCCTGGGTCGAGCGGGGGAAATTCCCCGGCGTCAGGCTTTAAGGGCCCTCCCTCACAGCCCCCTGATGGGCGAGGGGGGCGGGCGAGAACATATAGTAAACACACACAAAACACACACACACCACACTGCTGTGGCCTTCGCCGAGGGGATGGTCGCCGGGCCCGGGTTTGGCCCCAAAAAAGGGAACGCCCGTTTGTGACTATGAAAGGCCCAGGCCCGGGGGGGTTCGGTCACCCGCCTGCCACGCCCCCGGGGGGACCAAGAGAGGAGAGGGCGGTCGAAAGACTACTTTTCCCCCGCCCCCGGTTCCCCCCGACCCAGTCGAGGCGGGGAGAGCCCGCAAAGCTGATTCGGGGGAACGTCATCGCTCAACCCCAAATAGAAAACCGCACACAACAACACACACACCAACACACCACACAACCACACACACACACACACCACACCACCACACACACAAACACACACATCCCTGGGCAAGGAACTTCACCTCGTGACATACCCTGGGTGGGCAAGCCGCCCAGTCCTGCTGGTCCCAAGCCCGGATAAAAATAAGAGAAGATTCCCAAAAAGGTACCCCCGGCACCCCGTGGAAAAAAACTGGGACCCTACACGCACTATCCCAAGAATCACAACAGAAAAACTACAATTAAGATCTGTGTGAACACGGCGGTCAAACAGAAAACCCACCCTAAAAAATACAAAATGGTATATAATGCATATATATGGATATAGATAATATAATAAGAAGAAGCATATGCAAATATTTCCTTTATTTTCTACCCGCTAACTGCACTGGGGGGCAAACGGTTGTACATTTGATGCATGGTCATAAAAATTTAAAAAGGTATTAATTTGAATTTAGGCAAATTATTATATAAGACTAATCAGTTAAAGAAAGGAACAATCACACAGTCCTTTTTCAATCATTGCCACGCCCGGGGCCCGCTTGGGCGTGGAAAGGATTTTAGTTTTATGTGCGGTTTGGATAATACATTCCAAAAAATTTTTATTTTTTCCCGCCCCAAAACAAAATACATTCCTAATTCCCTTAAAATATCATCTTGTCGATTTTTTTTCTTTTGATATTTCATAATAATATATAAAAACTTTTTCTTTTGGGGTGAACAGTTGGCCGAGTGTTTTCATGGGTTTCAGTCCCGTAATGCAATGTTTTTTTTTTATGTCCCAGCCGAGATCGCAATCTATATTCCTTCATATTCATTTATTAATTTTCTACTTGTTACGCAAAATACTCTAAAAAAAAAAAGTGTAACCCCGGGTATGGGGGATTCGAACCCGCAAACCCGTTTTCCCCCGCCCTGGATGCGGATCCGAGACAGGAGCCTTAACCCGCTCGGCCACCGTGGCGAGAGGCACTTTCAATGTTTGAGGGGGGTATTTGAGTAACTCCGCCCCCCTCCCCTTTCTCTTTAATGGGTGTGAGTAAGGCCAGGCATCTGTGTGTGTGTGGATTAATTAATTATTTTGATCAAGAATATATTTGTTTAAAGATATAATAGGACTTTGGTATTATTGATATTGTTATTTTCACTTTCCCTTTTGTATATTTATTTTTTCATATCATTTACATATTTTATCATTATTATCATGACTTTTTTAATTTTTTCATTTTTATTTCAACATTTTTATCATATTATCATATATTACTATTTTATTAATTATTTACACAAATCATTATCACCAAAATATATTTTCATAAAAATTTTGCTAGTAATATATATATATATATATAAAATATAATATATATACATATTAATATATATTATTAATATATATTATATATAAAATATTATAAAATAATTTTTTTTTTCATTGATTTTTTTTTTTACACTTGATGAAAAAAACCCCTTGCTATATAATATTATATAAATATATATAATATTTAAAATATATATATATTATACTATATTAAAATAATAAATAATAAAAAATAATGTATAATTTAAAATATTATATTTTATATTATAATATTTTAACAAAATATAATGATATAATATATATAAATATATGATAATATATATATAAATATTAATATAATAAATTTATAAAATTTTATAAAAATTTATATATAATTACATGATTTATATATTATGTTATAATTATATTATATGTATATATTAATTTTATATATATATATATATATATATTATTATATATAATATATATGTTATTATATTTAATGTATGTGTATTATATATCGACGGCCAAATTGTAGTTCAGTCCCTGCAAGGTCAAAGGCTGGTCCCTCATTCAAAACAGCCATTGCCCCGGGATTATACGAGAAAATCCCGAGGGCGGGAACCCGAAGGCAGTTTGTTTCGCTTTTTCGACTCGTTTGGAACTCCTGCGACGCCGCGGTGCCCAAACCCCATCGGCTTTGCCGTTCTTTGGTCGATCACTTGGTGGAGAAACGGAGCATGTACAGGGGTTCTACGCCCCTGTTTCGAGAAGGACCCTTTTACAACAGATAAAAATATTTTTTCGAGAGATCTAATTTCACACACACACACACACAAAAACACCACACACACACACACACAACCCCCCACATGTAAATAAATTAATATAATTGTGGTGTGGTATGTGTGGGTTTTTATATATATATACATATATATATATATAATATTTTTATATATATATTTTAATATATTTTAATATATAATATTATGTTGTGTGTGTGTGTGTGTGTGTGTGTGTGTGTGTGTGTGGTGTGTGTGGAGGGGGTGTGAGTGTGTCTGTTGGATCACACAACATTTTGTTTGTTTTATAACACCACCCCCAAAACTTATGTTTTTTTGTATACACCAACACAAACCCCACACCTGTTAATTAATATACGTATAAATTACACATTTCTTATATACATATATTTATAATGATTATACTCACCATATACGTAATGTCCCACACACAAAACACATACACAGTATGTATATATATATATATAAATATATATATATTATATAAATAATATAGTATAAATAACAAAAAACCCTACATACATACATACATAAATTTTAAATATAACAAAATAATATAACACACACACACACCCCACACACACACACACACACATATATATATTATATATATATATAATATATTATATATATATATATTAATATATAGAATTAAACACACTGTAATCCGCTCTCTCACACAAACACACAATAAAGTGTGTGGATGTTTGTGTGGGTGTGTGTGTGTGTGTTTTGTGTGTGGTGGGGTGTGTGTTGTTTTTGGTATGTACGTGTTTTTATACATTTCACCTTTAAAAGATAAGAGTAAAATAAGCAATATATGTATACTTATTTCAAAATACAAAATCACGGGAGTTTGGTAAAGTTTGTTTGTAAAAAAAAATCTCAAAGGGGAATACATGTCAGATTTACCAAATTTTTTTAAAAAGACCCTTTAGTGCTGTTCTCTGCTTGTTAGGTCCGATTGCTCAGTGTAAACTCCGGTTCACCGATTGAGCTTGTTAGGGTAGTCTAACTATTAGTTTCCTGAGCAAAGCCACTGAAGAATGTTGAGAAACTCTGTCGATGTTGATTTTTTGTGTTTTTGTTTTCATTCTTTTTTTTTTTTTTTTTTTTTTTTTTTTAAATTTTATGCGGTTTGACTACAAGTAATCAATACACCCCAGTTAACATGGAGACAACACATACACGTGCCCCTATGAAAAAACCCTGAAAAAATTTTGCATGAGTAGAATCCATTGTAACGTGCAGAAATATGTACAAATAACAACGAATAATGCCACACATTGCACACACACACACACACACACACACACACACACACACACAATCACACACACTCACACACCACACCCAGCTTATCAAAAAAAAAAAAAAAAAAAAAAAAAAAAAAAAAAAAAACCCGTACGAATCGAATTTCTATGAAAAATTTTTCCGCCGAGAACTACAATTCATAACAGGGGATTATTTTTAAATTTTTGATTTTATACAAACGAAGTTGGGTACAGTCGAGATAGGGCCAAAATGCATGACCCGTTCAAAGGGGCTATCTCTTCCATTAACCTTGAAACGAGAGCTTGTCCTTAATAATAACATTAATGAATTGATCTCCACTGAAGATAGACTAACGGATATCCCTTTCACAGAGGAGAACGGAGAAAACAAGATAGTTTCATTATTTTTTTATCCTTCTTCTTCTGGACTTGCCACGCGTTCGCTTCGATCGAAATTATTTGATTTTCTCCTTTAAAGATCTGAAATTTGATTTTATTTATTGCCCGTTTGGTTTTAAAAATTTTTCCCCCCTTTCTTTTCCATTTATTTTTTTTATTTTGTTATAAAGTATTTAAAGGTTTTTATTTTTCACTTATCATCATCTCATCTCATCATATCATCACATATCATCATCATCATCACCAATCATCATCTCATCATCATATCACACATACATTTTTTGTTATATTATCTCTTTTTACCTTATTTTCTTTTCATAAAAAGTCATTATTATTATCTTCATCGCCTCTTCATTAGCCTTATCATCATCTTTATCACAAATAACATGATCAATTATCATCATCTCTACAGGCAAATCCATAATTACCATTACCCTCAATATTAACAGACAGAGTTACTAGAACTAAAAGTTAATAGTGTAAAATAGTGAAACAAATTGATACTTTTAGGGAAAAATGTAAGTCAATGAAATCTATGTCTTCGACGAAAAAGAGTGAATGAATTGGAACTAAAAAGCCGAGTTTAAACAAAAGTAATAGAAAAAAAAAAAAACAATCGAAAAATGAAAGAAGAGGCAGCGGCAATTAAGATGAAAATATACGCAAAACAAAGAAAGAAAGAAAGAAAAAAAAAATTTATAGTAACTGACTGGAACTGCTGTCAGGATAGACGTTTTTTTAGTGTGTGTAAAATGGTTTTTAAAGTTTTTAAACAAAAGAAAATTACGGGAGAATGAATAAAACCAAAACTAAAGACTATAAATAAATAAAACAAAAAAAAAAAAAGAAAAAAAAAAGCAAGAAAAAGAGAGAGAGAGAGAAAGAAAAAGCCAGGGACAAACAAACACATAAAACGTCTACAAACTATGCCATACAAAGTAGGTTATGGGTCTGTTTGAGTTTATCAGGAGTTTGCAAGTTTACAAAAGAGGGTCGTTAATTAACCGGGATTTGTTCTGAAGGGCGTAGGGGTGAAGAACGGTTAAAAAAAACCTCGAGATTTTTACGGAAAGGGGGTTGATTTTAAAATATCGCCGCTCAACAGCTAAAGGGCATAGAGGCGAATACCTTTTTGGATTGAAATGTTAGAATATTGAAAACATTAAAAATCTGTCAATAAATGCCTTATAAACAACAATAAGAGGATACGGTGAAAATATGTGTTGTTTCCGATCTCCAGTCAATGACCATTTAGTTTTTTAAAATGCTGTTTTTAAAATCGCAGTACTTAGAGGATAAACAATTATTTTCGGAAAAACAAAAGGAAAGGGAACATGGATTAGATAATGGTGGATAAGCTTGAAAGAAAAAAAAAAAACAAAAGGGGGATTTCCTTAATGATAAATAAAGAAAAAGAAAACGAAAAAGGCAAAGAAAGAAAGAAAGAACGACAGAAAAAAAAAAACGAAAGAGAAACGAAATGTAAATTGAGAAATAGAAATGATACGGGTCTTCACTCATTGATGATACGATTGTCATGAGTTCTATGGAATAACTACTATTGTACTTATCGATGAAAAATGGGAAGTTCGTTACATCTGGAGGTCTTAGTAATGCTAAAACCTAACTTAACACTTCTCAGACCGTTACTCTACTTTAGATGTGTTATTTCCTTATACTGACAGGTCGGGACAGGGCACGATCTTGGTATAAGGACAAATAAACAATAAACCATTTTATTCGTATGGATGATCTGAAATATAGACAACCTTGACACATTAGAAAAACGTGAATGGACCAAAGCATATGTTAATGTCAGACTCCAATTCTGGTAATATAACACTGGCCATAAATTCAATAGGAGTTTAAATCATCGAATGTGGAAGAGACTTATTATAACGTAGACAAAAATTAATTGCTAACGAAAGGCATATTTTTTTCAGCTAAAGACTGAAAATTTAGACGCCTTGACGCCTAGGTCGACTTAAATAGGCTGTGTAATTTATAAGAAATTGGTAGCTTAAATCAGAGGATTGTACAGTGTACATAAGGTGTTAGAAATGAAAGAGACCAATTTGATTTTTTATTAGTTAAAGGAAAAAAAATCTATTGAAGAGAAAGGAGAGCAAAACACAACAGAGATCTTTGACGCTGGTCAGTAATAATGCAGAAGTGATGTTGCCTGCCCTTCGGATGAAAGGACCGAAAATAACGAACACGGGGAAGAACAAGGCGCTAGAAGTATGATCGCGAAAAGTAGAGATAATTGTAAAAGTCCAAATCATTATCGGAACACATGGATCCATCACAAAAAAAAAGAGTTAGATGCTTACAGAAAACTTGTTAATTAGAAAAGTCTTGGACACAATTGAGTAATAGAATCGACTTTTAGAGGTACGGAAAATAGATTGGTAGGGGGATAGATCCAGTTTTCATGTAGAAAATGTACGAACACTGGAATAATAGTAGTAATGATAACATTATGGGTAAAGGGCGTAACGGTATTAAACCAAAGATTGCTAACATTAATGAGGGGGATATTAGTGATGATAATTATGATAACAAGAACTACAATAGCAATGTAATTATAGAGTCAATAATTGTGATAATAACAATTGTGAAAATTATAATGATGACAATGATAATGATAATAATGATAAGATCAATAACAATAAGGATAATAAAAAGGGAAAATAAAATTGATGATAAAAACATGATGATGGGGATAAGTTTAAGGGGCTTACAAGATTATAGTGTATAAGATGATATTAATGATAGTCATGTAAATAGGAGTCATAATGAGTATAATAGTGATTCTTCTTCTCAAGTGCCGTGTCCCCCAAAAAGGCGGGCGACAGGATTTTCCCCCTCTTCTGGGTCTTTTGTCATTCGAAAAAAAGGGAATTTCCCTGATTTTTCTTGGCAATTAAGGGGGTAGTTTGCCGTTGCCTACCCCCCGGTAAATTTTTTATTGAGCACCATTTAGAGGCTGCCTTCCCAAGGGTGTTTAGCTTTCTCCCTTGTGGGGACCGTTTACTCTCGAGGAGTTCCCCTCTAAGGGTCCCACACCCCTTTTTAAACTTTCCCCCCCAGGCGGGTTTCCCCTTTTCCAAAATGGTACGGGGGAAAATTGAAAGCAGCAAAACTGAACAACAACAACAACAACCAAAAAACATCATTTTTATATGTTTAATGATAATGATAACAATAATGAAGATAGTAAGGCTAATAATGAAATCAAATAAGATAGTAAGATGATGTAAGAAATAGAAATGCAAAATAACATTGATAATAAAAAAATAATAAAAATAAAAAAATAATAATAATGATAATAACGATGATAATAATAATAGTAATAATAATAATAATAATAATAATAATAATAATAATAATAATAATAATAATAATAATAATAATAACAATAATAACATTACAACTTAACTATGTATACAGACTAAGGAAGCCATTTAATTATATAGTAAAGTATAGCACATATACCTGCTTAAGAAATGGGCATAAAAAACATATCCACCATTCTATCCATAAAGAAAGAAAGAAAGAAAGAAAGAAAGAAAGAAAAAATATATATATTGACAAACAGCTGACGTGTGAGTCTCGTTTCCTCCTTCACCAGCTGGTTGTTGCATGATGTTGCAAAGCCGATATAGCAGTTATCTGGATGTCATCAAGCTTGCAGGATAAGGGGGCGTGGCTTTTGAAGGGGGGGGGGCGGGTGTGGGGATGGGAAGGGGATAGAGGATAGTATACAGAAGGGGTGTAGGGATGTGTAGGGGGGGGAGTCCAGGGGTAGGGGGGTAGGGGAAGCCGGGTGTGTAGGTGTGGGGGGTGGGGGGTGGGGGATTAGGTGGTGATGAGGGGTGAGGTGGGGAGTGAGGGGGGATATGGGGGGGGGTAAAGATGAGAAAGGGAAAGGGGGAGGTGGTCGGAAAAATGTTTACAATGGCCGGATAAGTTTTTTTTTATTTCTCTCTCTCTCTCTCTTCTGCTTTTTTCTTCTTTTTTCTTTTCTTCTTTTGCTCTTTATTTTGCCTCGTCTTTGTGCTTTTTATTATTTTTTTCTTATTTTTTCGCCTCAGTTCTTCTTTTCTTCTTATCGTATTTACTCATATTAGTCCTTCCTCGGTTTCTTCCTCATTTTGTGGTTCTCTTTTACTTAATTCTCCTAGTTCTATCTTTATTTTCTATTTCGATTTTCTCTCTCTGTTTCCTCAGTAATCCCCTGTTTACCTTTTTCCATCTTCTTCTCCTCTTTTCTTACTTATCTTTCAATTCCTCTTTCTCTCATTCCTTCTTTCACTTATTCCGTCATTCACCATTTCCTATTTTTTCGTTGTTGCTTCGATGCCTTTCACTTTTTAAAAATTTCTCTCCCTCTCTTTCTCTTTTTTTCGAAAAAGTTCTCCAAACAGACGTGAAAGCTTTGTTCGAATTTTCTTTGCAATATATCAATTCTCAGATGATGAAAAGGTGTAGTTCCATCTTTTTTATTTCAGCAGAAACTTAAATGGACAGATCTTGAACATACACAATACTCATGTGTATCTGCATATCTGCCTATCTATCTATCCATCTATCTATCTATATAAATATTTATTTATGTGTGTATCATCATCAACAACGGTATGCTCATGTTTGAGCAGCCGTGGACCTCTCCACCATCCTTCGCCACTAAACTCGATCTTACGCTTTTCTTTCCACTTGTACCATCGACAGCCCGCAAATATCTTTGATATTGTCGCTCAGTCTTGTCTTCGGTTTGCCTCTTCCTCTGTTTCCTATCACCATCCCTGTCAGCAAGTTTTTCTCAATACTTTTACTTCTCATTACATGACCAATAAACTTTAATTTCCTTTTGTTCAAGATGTCCAACAGTCGGTCTTTACAATTTATTTTCTCGCACTCATCATTCGTCTTTCTCTGTCCAGCTAATATGCAGTACTCATCTGTAACACCACATTTCAAAACTATTGATCTTTTTTCTTGTCTATCTACTTCAAAAACCATCATCAGAACTATAGATGCAATTGGGAAAAACTAAGAGTCAATAACCTCATTTTGTCCGTAAGGTAAGCTTCGGCCCCTTTCCAGATGTATTTAGAGCAATTGTGGCTTTTTTTTGGCAATGGTAATTCTTCTTTTTATCCCCGGGTGAATCATCAAGTTTTTATTTAAAACAGCCCAAGTAAGGGGAACTCTTTCACTTTTTCCACAATCATTCCTGATTGTAACATTTTTCTCATTGTTCATTGCCGGTTATCTTTGAATTTTCTGATCTTTAGTTTTTTTTGGGCTTAAGAAACAAGCCACCCCTTCCGCTTGCTTCTCTAACTTATCAAGTAGTTGTTGTATTTCAGTGATATGCTGGCAATAAAAACAAAATTCATCGGCGTCCCTAGATTTATATTTTGTATCCTCCAAATAACAGCCCTTAAAAATTCTCTAGAGCACCTCTCATAATTTGTTTCAGAATATATATTAAAGAGGGCGGAGACAGAAAAACCCCTTTGTTATCCTTGTTGATTGAACCATTTGTTAACCCCATAAGTGGTTCTTACAGCTGTTTTTGTTGGTATAAAAAGGCTTTTTTTATTTTGGATGTGTGTTTTGGAAATTTTAATCATAATGTTTTTCCCAGAGGATATCGTGATAACAGTATCAAAAGCTTTCACAAAATTTGAGAAAAGGGGGATAGGCCCCTTTTTTGATGTTCTGTTTTTTTTAGATAAATTTTTTAAAATTTTAGAATCTGGTTCGGTACCCTTTCCAGGCGAAAAACTGTTTTGTTTGTCTGAATTTCCCTCTTAATTTCAATTTATTCTTCAGCAATAATTTTAAACAAAATTTGCTGCTGTGACTTTTTAATGCAATTGTCCTTTTATTGTTGCTTTTGGAGGGTTTTCACCTTTTTAGGTATGGAAGTAAAGATGATTTTTTCCCCCAGTCTTCGGCCTTTTTTCTTTCCCATATTTTTGTACAGGTTTGTAGAAGAAGTATTCAACACTTCGCCAGCATTTCTTAATTGTTCTGCGTTTTTATCTATCCGGGGTCTTGTTATTCTTTACTTCTTTTTTGGCTTTTTAAACCTTCCAGCAGTAGGGGTGGTTCATCCTCGTGTCATTGAGTTAATTAATTTTGTTTTTAGATCTTTTTTTTTTTGTAAGTTGGAAAATATGATTCCATCTATCTTTGCTTTTTCCATCACTAAAACAAGCCCCATCTTCATTTTTGTATGTCCTTTGGGGTTTAAATTTTTCTGTGATTTTTCGTACTCCTTGGTAGATTTTTAGTTTTTAATGAAGAACAGTTTTCAATTCTTGGCAATGTTCATTTAAATATTTTCCTTTACTTGCCAATAATTTTGAATTTTTGTTTTTATTTTTTTTAAATTATTTTTTTCAAGGGATTTTTATCCCTTTTTTATTTTAGGATTTCTTGTTTCAATTTCATAGTTTTTTTTTCAGATATCCGGGGGGAAATTTTGTCTTTTTCTTTTTGGCGATAGTTTCTTAAGCAGGGCTCACAGGGGGGTTCTTTTCCTTTTTCCCAAACTATTTGGTGTTTTATCTTTCACATGATTGAGTATTTAAAATTTTGTTTGACACGAATTCTGAAATTGTTATAAAGAGTTTTGTAGTCGAGCTTTAGAGGTGGTGTTGGACGCTCCATCTTTTGAGTCTTATTTAAAGTCGATAGTTTTGTAGTGGTGGTCACGTTGCATCGGACCCAGGTTTGTTTTGGGCATTTTTTTTGCAACTTTTCAATTTTTGGGTTTTTAGCACAATGTTTTCAATTGGTTTGGGGTTTCTTTTGTTAAAACCCCCGTGTACAAGGTCTTGGGTGGGGTTTAACAATGTATGGCTATAAATAAAAATTTTTGTTTTACAAATTCAACAAAACTTTACCTCTTTCATTTATACTCCAAGGCCGAATTTTCCACAGGTGTAATTTTTTTAAAATTTTTTTTTTCCTACTTGGCGGTTTTAGTCTCCCCTGATATTTTACATTTACAGTTAGGGATTGTGTCAAAGTATTTGGAGAGAGTTATAAAAAATTTCCATTTCTTCACACTTTCAATATGGTGGGCGTGCTTTTATAAAACAATTTTTGGGTTTTGTGTATTTTGACTTTTAAAAAGCGATATTTTTGGGCTGTACCCAATTAGTGCATTTGCAGTTTTTTCTGAGAATCATAGCAACTCCGGACTATAGTTCCTTCTTCTTTTCCAGAAAAAAGAACTGTTTGTTTCTTAGTTTTGAAACTTTTATATTTCCCAATTGGTTCCACTTATTCCAGTATTTGAATGTTGATCTATCATTTCGTTACGAAAGTTGTAATTACCCTCTCCCTTTCATTTTCCTTACGTTCCAGTTCCCATTTTTAATGTGGTTCTTAATTAGACAGTTTTCTTTATTTTTTGTCTTTCCCGATGCATGTTTAACATTTTAGCCCGGGTTTTCCCCCCTGACTAAACGCGCCCCTTGTAACCCCCGGCGGGCGATGTGGTAGAATTTTCGTTTCTGTTTTAATCATTGGGTAGAGGTTTTTTCAGGAGAAAAAAAAAAGTAGTGGAATCCCCTAGGCTCCTTTAACTCGCAGTTCCAACTAACTAGGACGGAACAACTCTGCCCCTTTTTTAAAAAGTTTCACGTAATACGCCAGAATTTTATTTAGTGAAACCCCGTAATCAGTAGAACTGAAGGGGTTTTTACCCGATTTTCCATCCCTGCTGCCGACAGTTTCACCCCAACCATGGTATAGGGAGCTAATAGGGTGCTATCCTTGTTCAAGGGAACCCCAGGGTGCAGTTTATTGTCTTACCCAGGACAATATGTGTATATATGTATATATATATGTATATATATATATATATATATATATATATATATGTTATAATATATATATATATATATAATATATATATATATATATATATATATATATATATATATATAAACACACAAACACACACAAACACACATATATATACATATAAATAAATGAATGCGGAGAAACTGAGAAAAATCATACAGGGACGCGAGCTTCTAGAATCGATCCGAGCGCGACATCCCAAATTCCTCGGACACGCAATAAGTAAAGACACATTGCAATACCTTAGCTTAAGTGGTAAAATAGAAGGCAAACAAACTCGAGGTAGACGGAGAAAAACATTCTTCGACAATTTTAAACAAATACTTCGATACCTGTGGGAGAGAGCACGACAACGTGAAACGTGGCGCCAAGTTGTTCGTCTACATGTACATATATACATAAATATACATATACATAGATGCATATATACATAAATACTCATACAGTTTAGATAGATAGGTAGGTAGATACACAAAAGAGATACACAATAGGAAACAGATTGATTAATACACAGCATGATCGATAGACAATCATAAATATGGGTACAAATACAGCTATAGACACCAATAACAACAGCAGGAGACAGACAGACAGACAGACAGACAGACAGACAGACAGATAGACAGACACAGAGAAAGAGAAATGCAAATGAGTCGGGATAAACCTCGATACCTTTTCGTCCTACACACTTAAGAAGGTAATGAGGTGGGATTACATAGGCCTTGACCAGGAAGCCACAACAAGGAGTAATAATGAACGGTGGTCGTCTCAGAATTCTCAGCATGAATGGCTTACAAACACGTGTATGCGGGTGACTCCTTTTTGCGTGTTTTTGTTTCTGTATTTCTTTCTGTGCGTAATTCTTTCTTGGTGTATCTATTTATCGGTGTACTTGTTTGTTTGTCTATTTTTGATGTATGTTGGATCGTTATATAGGCGGCGAGAGAGAGAGAGAGAGAGAGAGAGAGAGAGAGAGAGAGAGAGAGAGAGAGAGCTAGAGAGAGAAATAGACAGAGAGAGAGATAGAGAAATAGACAGACGGAGAGAGAAACAAACAAACAAACAAACAAACAAACAGACAAACAGAAACAAACAAACAGACAGACAAAAATCCAGCCAAACAAACAGAACCAGACCCACAGACAGACAAACAGACCGACCCACCGAGAGAGCGCGCGCGCAAGCGAGACGAGCGACGGAGGAGGCAAGGGGGTATGGTAGGCGACACACAGTCTGTCTTCCTTCTGCACAGATCCATACTCTGCCAACGGCCCGCATCCGCCAGCTAAGCGGATTTCGGAGACTTAGCCGCAGCGGATGTAGACAACTTTAGCTTTCCATAGAGAGAAGGTGTTGTTATTAGTGTAGTTATAGTGAGGTGGTTTTCGTGTCACTGGAAGAATCTTATATTGCTCTGTCTCCGTTTATGTCTCTCCTTATCTATCGTCTTCTGTAGTCTTCTATCAAACTCATTATGTGTAGATTAATAGGTACTGTATCTATCTATTTATCTATCTATCAATATATATATATCACTATAATCACATTTCTATTTTTATATCTATCAGTATAACCATAAATATATATCTAACTATATCTTCATCTATCCGTCAGTCTGCCTATTTATTTCTATTTATTTGTCTATCAATATACCTATCTGTCAGTCAATCTGTCTGTCTATCTAAATATCCATTAGTCTATATATATGTCTATATGTTCTATCTATCTATCTATCTAACTTTATGTCTATCTATTCATTTGTCTATCTATCTAGCTATCTAGCTAGCCAGCTATCTACATCACTCTCTCTCTATATATATATCAGTCTTATTCATCTATCTATATATTCATCTATCTATCTATCTGTATATCTATATATCTATATACCTATCTCTCTATCTTTCTGTTTATCTATGTTCTATCTATCTACCTGTCTGTCTGTCTATCTATATATCTATCAATCCATCTATCCATATGCCTATCTATTCATCTCGCTATCTACCTATCTGTCTACCTGTGTGTCTATCTATCTATTTATCTATCTATCTATCTACCTATTCAATTATCTATCTATTTGTATAAGCACAATAACATGCCTTTGTTATTTTCCCAACATGTTTATTTATTTATTTATTTATTTTAATGTGTTCCGCGTCCCTTTTACCTTTTTTTTCATTAATTGTTAATTAAGCAAGTTCACTGGTGTTTTTTCCACATAAAAAGCAACACTTAATATAGGGAACTCAGCCGTGGATAATGTATAGTGAAATAAGTATAGATAGACAGATAGCGAGGTGAATAGAATAGGTATTTGGGTAGATAGATAGATAGATGGAGTAGGTAGGTTAGATATATAGACGAGAGTGATATATATATATATATAATATATATATATATATATATATATATATATATATATATATAATATATATATATATATATATATATATATATATATGTGTATAACACAACCGCGAATATATATGTAGTATATATATATATATCTATACTATATATATATATTATATATATATATATATTACTATATATATATCTGATCCTATATATAAGATAGATAGATAGATAGATAGATAGATGTATAGATAGATAGATAGATAGATAAATAGATAGAAAGATAGATTCACAGATAGACAGACAATCGATGAATAGCTAGATAGACGAAAAGATAGTTATATAGTTAAATAGATATAGAGATATACAGATAGACAGATAGATAGACTGATTTATATAGAGATATGTTATTTTCTTTTGTTTGCGTTTTTTAAGTTCGGTGTTCATATTATTTCGAACTAATTTTTTAATGAATATATTCTGGTATCGTCTCTGTTATGATGTATTATTATTTTTTTATTCTCATTTTTACCGTTTTTTGTTCCATTTTTTCGTCACTGTCTGTCACTCTAATTTTCTTTCTATTTCTCTATCTGCCTTCCTCTCCCTCCGCTCTGCCTCTATATACCTACATATATGGTATAGTGCTTATATTCCTTTCATTCTCTCTCTTTCTCTTTCCTCACTCTCTTTCCCGCCCAAAAACCTTCCCTTCTCATCTCGCAACTTTCATTCAATTATCCCCCTTCCTCTCCTTCCATTACCTTTCTCTCTCTTCTTCACCCCTTCTTTTCCCTATGCTTTAGTGTCAAGACCCAAGCGACGTATCAAAAGGTGTGGGACGTGGGGTTTATTAGTCCCAGAGCAGTTCTGGTTTCCTATCGGCTTTATGTTATCCTCATATGAATGGTTTTCGTGCTGGGTTTACAAACATACACGTTGATTGGATATAAGGTCATGTAGACACACATATAGATGGACATAAGGCTATACAGACACACACACGTACGCATAGGCGCAAAAATACGTACGCCTACTCGCACCACACAACACACAACTCACACACACACACACACCCGCACCACACACCACACACACACACACACACACACACACACCACACACACACACACCACACACACACACCAACCCACACCACACACAGACACACCCACACACACACACACACACACACACGCAACACACACGATGACACACACACTCAGAGAAACACACAGTCCTTTCGTCTGTGTGTCTGTGTATGTTAGTGTGTGTGTGTGTGTGTGTGTGTGTGTGTGTGTGTGAGTGTGTGTGTGTGTGTGTGTATGAGTATGCATGTGTGTGTACAAGTATGTATGTGTGTGTATACATGCATGTATGTGTGTGTATGCCTATGTATTTATGTGTATACAAGTGTGTATGTGTATCATAATGATATTACAACCACACAACATCGCCGATTCATCCGCTTTATCCCCGAAAACAATGCCCAACGAAGTGTAAAAGTTGAATTATATTAAACTCGAACCCGGCTTATCGCAGAGGTCGGCAGCCATTAGCGTAAGAGGCTTAATAAAGTGTTTTTGACTATCCTGTGCGTCTATAATAGTTCCCCAGACATTAATCACTGACAAGGTAGCCCTTTACGCCGCGTCTGAATGAGATTTAAGAGAAATAGAAGCTTTACATCGATTACTTTGTTGGTTGAATGGCGTTGAATCTGGTGCCTGTGGTAAAGGGTTGAGAGTGGGGCCTTGTGGTGCCAAGGAATACTAGCTTATGCGTGTGTGTATATGTGTTGCGGATGTATACGTGACTACGTGTCTTCGGTTTATGTGAGACTAATGTTAAGGTGTGTTCATGAGCGTTATGTGTGTCTTCTCTGTTTCTGTTTGTCTGTTTTTTTCTCTCTCCCCCCACCTCTTTCTATTTTTTCTCTTTCTTTTTGTTCGTCTTTCTGCCTGTCTGTCTGCATCTCTCTCTCTCTGTTTCTGACTGTTTTTTTTTTTTTCCACCCCCCCCCCCCCCCCCCACCCCTACCCCCCTTTTGGGGGGGGGGTCTGCTGCCCCCCCCTCTCTCTCTCTCTCTCTCTCTGCTCTCTCTCTCAGTCTCGATTCTCCTCTCTCCCTCTCTCTTCCGTCTCTCTCTCTCTCTCTCTCTCTGCTCGCTTTCCCTCTCTTTCCGCTTCCCCCCCCCCCTCTCTCTCTCTCATTCGTTCTCGTCTCTCTCTCGTCGCTCTCCCCTCTTCTGTCTCTCCTCTCTTACTCCCTTGTTTCTCTCTCGTTTCTGTCTCGATACACTACACTCTCTCTCTCTCTCTTTCTCTTTCTATTTGCCTGTGTGTGCGTACGGAAGGTAGTTTCTCTATCACTCTATCTGAAATGGTCCTTTACATCTACATTGCTACAAACATTGTCATCACCTAAAGTTCTCAGAAAAAAAGTGAAGAAAAAGGAAGAAGAAGGTACATGGAAAAAGAAAGAGAGAGAAAAAAGGAAGAAAGGAGCGAAGAAAATAAAATAAAAAGGACACTTCCCTCTGCCTCAGAAGGTGCAACTAACAAAGCTTCCTGAAATGAAAACTAAACTGCACATTTAAGCTGTAAGTTATGAAGCGTTGTGAGACTCATCTCAGTCTTGTTAGAGAAAGAGAGAGAGAGAGAGAGAGAGAGAGAGAGAGAGAGGAGGAGAGAAGAGAGAGAGAGGAGAGAGAGAACGAGAAAGAAAAGAGAGAGAGAAAGAAAGCGAGAGAGAAAAAAAGAGGAGAGCAGAGAGAGAGAGAGAGGAAGAGAGAGACAGATAGAGAGAGAGAGAGAGAGAGATCGAGAGAGCGGAGAGAGAGAGAGAGACAGAGAGGATAGAGAGAGAGAGAGAGAAAGGAGAAGAGAAGGAGAGAGGGCCGAGAGAGAGAGTTGAGAGTAAGAGAGAGAGAGGAGAGAGAGAGCAAGGAGTCTAGAGAGAGAGAGCGAGAGAGAGAGAGAGAGAGAGATTCGGCAATAGACAGAGCGGCAGACGAGAGAGTACAGAGAGAGAGAGAGAGAGAGAGAAGAAGATAGAGAGAGATATAGGCATATAGAGCAGAAGAGCTAGAGAGAGACGGAGAGGAGAGAAGATCGGCATATATACGAGATGACGCGAGTACTTGAGAGAGAGAGAGAGAGAGGAGAGAAGCGCTTAGATAGATAGAGACGAGAGTCTAGAGAAGGAGTATAGTAGAGAGAGAGAGCTGAGATCATAGACCGCGATAGAGAGAGAGAGATACAGAGAGTGGAGAGAGAGAGAGATAGTCGACGAGAGGATGAGAGTATGGAGAACTTAGCATTTGGAGTGAGAGGACCAAAGAGAGAGGGATAGAGAGAGAGAGAGAGAGATCGGCATATCACAAGAAACGTAAAGAGAGCAGAGAGGATAGAATGATGGTGTGAGAAGGAGCCATCTGGGGGTAGTGGTGCTCGAGATATGATACGATCAGAAGGAGAGCAGGGACTAGATAGCGAGTATGATAGAGGGAGATAGAGAAGAGAGATAGATCGCAGAAGCCAGAGATGAAATATATTGCGAGAAGAAAGAGAGAAGATGAGTAGAGAGAGGAGAAGCAAGAGGAGAGAGAGAGAGAGAGAGAGAGGAGAGAGAAAGCGGAGAGGAGGGAGGGATGAGAGAGAGAGAGAGAGAGAGAGAGAGAGAGAGAAAAGAGAGAGAGAGCAATGGAGGATGAATCACAGTAGCAATAGTATTATTAGTGGCAAGAGGAATGGTAATGGCAGCTGTAGTAGTAGAACCAATAGTTGTGGTTACAGTAGAAACAGGAGCTGTGGTAGTAGCAGTAATTGTTGCCAAGTAAAACTAGTTGCAATAGCAGCAACAGGAGCAGCAGCAGCAGTAGTAGTAGTAGCAGTGATATTAGTAGTAGCAGTAGTAGTAGTAGTAGTAGTAGTAGTAGAGGTGGTAGTAGTAGTAGTAGTACAAGCGGTAGAGTGGCATTATTGATATTATTGTCATTGGTAGTAATAGTAATTATAGTAGTAGCAGATATAGTAATAATAGTAGCTGTAATACCAGTAGTAAGAACAAAATATACACAATAATATTATTATATTATTATATTATTATAGCAGTAGTAGTAAATAGCAGTAATAATGCCAATAGTAATAACCGAAAAATAGGATGACAAGGAGAGAATGAGCGCTGATCAACATGCACGTTGCGCATTTCATACCTTTTTTGTCTGTTCGATTTTGTTTCTTTTCAAGACGATTGTTTCAAGAATCTAAATCTCTGGAAGGGAGGATCAAATACTTTTTGAATGCAAGAATTTAATTTTTCTTTTGTCATGATACGAATAACTTTATCAGCACAAATTTTACCAATAAAAAAAAAGACGAATAACAAAATCGACAATTTAATTCCTAAAACTATATAAATAATTTATGAACTGATATAATGATAAAAAAACAACAAAATCAGAGCCAATAAATTACAAAGAAAACGAAGATTCTAAGATCACGTAAATGTCACGTATTTCACTGATTAAATTTTCCTTTCCGATAAAACCCTCAATCATCATATATATTTTTTTTATTAATGAATGAATTCTCATGCCACCTTGTCATTTGGAATTTCTTTTCTTTCTTTTATTCTTTTAAAGATTCGTTGAATCAGTTTTACTACTGAAGGAAAAAAAGGAAAATTATAAAAAAGGAAAAGAAAATGAGTAAAAAATATGCACAACGAAAGAAACAAAACCAAAGAAAACGTAGACCAGAGAGAAAACGGGGCGCCATTAATATTTTAATTATCTTTCAAATTCGTTTTCTATCACTATTTATCCAGTAGGATGCATCACTCGTTTGAATATAAGATTTCTGAAATTATAGATCCTTTTTCGTCTTCTACACTCATAAAAAAACTAAACAGAGAGATTTACGAAATTGTAAAAAAAAAGAGGAAAAAATGGCAAAAATAGAAAACAGAAAAGTGGAATGTCATTTAAGCATCCTATTACTATGTATCAATTAGTCAAAGGTTCGCTTCGCTACAGTGATCTTGCTGCTACAATTTCGGGACCTATGCACACACACAAAAAGGCCTACGGATTTTAATCTGCTGTTTCCAAGCCTGCGAAATGTTGGCAAGGAAGTACAAAAGAGAAAGATATATCTATCTCTTTCTTTATATCTTTAC
>NC_051388.1:58439026-58454026 GCF_015228065.2 Penaeus monodon | reverse complement strand
GTGTGTCGTGTGTGTGTGTGTGTAGACCACACTCAACACAACCATAACACCACACACACACACACACCACACACACACACACAAACACACCCACACCACACACACACACACACACACACACACCCACACACACACATACACATAACAGATTAATAGATAGATGTAGATATATATATATATATAGACTTAAGAATATATATAAACACACACACACACACAACCCAACACACACATGTATATATAATTTATATATACTATATATCTATATTGATATATATAATATATCTTATAAGAGTATATATAAGATAAAATATAGATACACACACACATCCACCACACACATACAACCACACACACACCACACACACTACACACAATTATATATGATAAATAGATAATATATATATATAATAATGTATACATATATATATAGCTTATAGTGATATCCATATATATATATATTGATATTATATGATATATATATATATATATATCATAGATATAGTTATATAATAAAACAACACACACACACACACACATGTATATATCATATATGAGAGATATATATATATATAGATATATATCGAATGGATATATATATTTATACATATAGATGTATATATATTATTAATATATATACAGATGATATAATAGATAGATCAAGATATATATATATATTTATAGATATATATGATATAGATATATATATAGATATTTAAGTATATATCTATGTATACAGATCTATATGAGTATATATTATATATATTATATATATATATTATAGATATATAGTATAAGAGAGATATATATATATGTAGATCGATATGTAGAGAAGATATATATATAAACACACACACCAACACCACCCATGTAGCATATATGATATAGATAAGTATATATATAATATATAATGATATATGAGATGATAGTATATTATAGATGAGATATATATATACAGGAGGAGATAGATGAGATTATTAGATACGCAGAGATATTATAGAGGAGAAAGATTAATATAATATATTAATATTAAGATATATATATAATATATAATATACAGGATATGAGATATATATAATATATATATATATATAATAGATATATATATATATAGTAGTATAATATGTATATATATATACATATCTTATAATATAATGAGATAAATACTATATTATATATATATATATATATATAGGTAAACACCAACACACACACAACACAACACCTCACCACACACAGGTATACATCGGGCACATATGAACAGATATTTAACAGTATCTCACATCAAACAGATAATTGCAGCAGGACTATGGAAGATTCAAATGGAAGTAAAAATTAAAGAAAAAAAATATAGTGGGGCATATCGCAGTAATGAAAAGCAAATCATATTGGAGATCGTTGACGCCACGTATTGAAATGGTGGCTCGCCCCGTAAAAACGTAGATTATCACACGAATTTTGTTCGTCCCTTCATATTACTGGAATAATTAAAACAAAATCGAAACTCGTATCAAAGAAACAACGATATTATCTTCAGCCTAATCATCATGATAATTGGATAAAGTCGATAATAAACACAATAAATTCTTATAATAAATTTAAAATTACTTGGAAAGAAAGCAATAAATTCTCTTCAAAAACCAGGTGTCATGCAGCACCCTATTCCCTCTCTCTGCCGCACTCACTCTAACTACAGTTTATCCTCGTGTGCTCTTCATTGCGATTCGTTTTTTAAGGGACGCTTCGCACTGACGCCTTTGTTGGAAACTATAAATTTAGAGGCAGATCTTTCTGAAGAATCATTAGTTAGCGCTGAATTCTTTGTGTTGTTGTTGTGTATAATGCTCTTCTTTATTGTGCGTTGTGTGTGGTGTGTGGTTTGTTGTGTGTATGTGTTTGTGAGTCCATTGGCGCTTGTGTGTGCTTGAGAAAACATGTCTTTGGGGGGTGTAGGTGCGTGTGTGTGGTGGCTGCCATAGTTGGTGTGTTGTGTGTGGCGTGTGTGGTGTGTGTGTGTGTGTGTGTGTGGTGCGTGGTGTGTGCGAGTGTGTAGGGGACTTACTGCGAGATTACTCGGAACTTGTCACATTTATTTTCATTGTTTTTACCTCTCTTCTCCCCTCCCATCCCATTTTCGTTCATTGCCCACGTTCCATTTCTCCTAAATGTATAGTTTAAACGAACACAACACACATCCACACTCACACACACACGTACGGCCAAACAAACGCTACAGACACTCACTCACAACACACACACAACACCACACACACACACCACACACAAACACACACATACACACACACACACAACACACACCATATAATATACCCCCACATACTAACACCCCCCATCCCCCACGAATCCCACTCCCAAACCTCCCCCACACCCACACCCATATACCCCGACACACACCACACACCCAAACACCACCACAACCCCGCTCCACAAAAACACATTAAATACAGAACAATACGAACGCAACTAGTCTAAAAACTATACAACTTATCTCACTGGCCTGGACGAAATAGGGTCCGCATTGGCGGCGAACTCTGAACTTAAAAAATCAACTTACTTTGATGATTAGTGAAAGGAGGGTCAAGGCGCGATAGAAGGGGGAGAAGAGAGGAAGAGAGAGATCTGCCTCATTGGTTAGTTCTTTTTGTTGTTCTGTTTTCATCTCTCTCGCTTTCTCCGTTCCGTTGCACTTCTCTCTGTCCATATGTATCCTATTGATATGTTATGTGAGATTATGATTAATATATCCGGTGATATTGTTAGTATGTCAGTGTATCAGTTATGTGATTCCTATTATTATCATTATTATCACTACTATTATATCATTATCCTTGGCTTATCAATTTATTAGCCTTGCTATGTTGTTGTGTGTTGTTGTCTTCTTTCTCTTCTTCTAATTATTATTTTCTTCATATAATGTATTCCTCATTCTTATTATCATTATCACTGTTATTATTATATCATCCTCATAAGATAAGAAATAATAATAGTGATAATTATAATGAATTAATAAGAAGATATGAATTTCCATCATTAGATGTTGTCAGAGGATTATTTTATATTAGTATTATTATTATGATTTCTTATTATCATTATTATAGTTATTATTTTATCATATTATTATTATGTAGTAATGATCATATTATTGTACATATGTAGTATTATGATATAAGTATTATGTATCAATTATTATTAGTCTGATTATGATTATTATTATTATCATTAGTATTATTAATCATGTATTATTATCATAATATGATGACATTATGATTATCATTATTTAGTTTTATATTATATTTTATGATTATAATTAGATTATTGTTATATTTTATTAGGATTATTGATATTATTAGTACTAGTATTTATTATTTCATTAGTATTCTCATTATATCATATCATCAACCAACTTTTATGTGATATATTATGATTAAGTATTAGTATAGTATTAGTTGTTATTATCGTATTATTATTATGATTCATTATTAGTATTATTATATTATTATTATTATTATTATTATTAGTAGAGTAGTAGTAGTAGTAGTAATGGTCGGAGTGTGTAGTAGTAGAGTATGTAGTCGTAGAGTAGTAGCCTTTAGTAGTAGGTGTAGAGTATCTTAATCACTACTATACTAAAATTACCATTTGGTTATACTACTCATTGTTTATAATTGTAATTACTATCATTATTTATACCATTCTTTTTGTTTTTTTCACCATCATCTGCTGTTGTTTATTCTTCATCTTTGCATCATACATCAAGTATTCATATTACATTATTACCAGCTATTCTTGTTATTGATAATATTATAATATTATTAGCATCATTACCATTATCAGATTTAATTCACATATCATCATCATTATTCATTACCATTGTTGTATAACATAGCATTTCTGTGGTAGCATCGTTACCTCCTCAGTATAGACATTGATCGGGCTCAACATCGACATCATCATAATCATCACCATCATCCACTCATATCATCATCAACATCATCATCAGCAGCAGCAACACAGCATCATATCATCAGTCATCATACATCACCATCAGCAATCAGACGCACCATCATCTCATCATCATCATCATCATCACCATCTCTATAAGCTAGCATCATCATCATTACCATCATGCATCATCACCAGGTCCAGAAGCAGGCAGAAGGCATAGCTATCATCATCATCAACATTCAGCATCATAATACACCATCAGCGTCATCAAAGCCCATCATCAGTAATTCACATCTCCTACATCATTATCAGCACCATCCTCATCAATCACACTCATCATCATTCTCATCGTCCACATCATCATCATCTTATCATCATAATGCATATCAGCCTCATCAGCACCATCATCATACATAACATCATCATCACATATCATCATCATCATCTCTAGCAGTGAACCATCATAGCATCTGGTAGCATTGTCATCATCAGCATTCATCAGCATCACCAGAGCATCAGTCATCATCATCACCATCACACAGCATGCCATACCTCTACACAGTGTCACCATCATCAAATCATCGAGCACCTCATCATATCATCACCCAGTCATCAATTCATCATCATCATCACCACATCATCATCCTCATCATTCACCATCATCATCAGTCATCATCATATTATGAATGCAGCACATCATAAGCAGCCCAGCATCATCACCAGCTATCACTTTCATCAACCATCCATACATTCCATCCGTCACCATCAGAATCATCATCATCATCCTCAATCATCATCACCATTATCATAGCACCATCACCATCACCAGTCACTCATCAGCATCATCCATCATCATGTGGTGTGTATACATATCAGCAATCCACCTATCATCATCATCTCACAGCATCATCATCGTCATCACACCACAATCTATCATTTCATGTAGTGTCAAAGCACAATCACCATCATCACCATCATCATAATAATCACCATCATCTTCATCATCAGCCACATCAAAGTTAATCACCATGCCGTGCATCATCATTATCATCACATCAGCATCATCACCATCATTATCATCACATCATCATCATCGTCAACCATCATCATCACCATCGTCATCACCATCATCATCACAATCATCTCATCCACCAATATCACCATCATCATCATCCCCATCATCCTCATCACCCATTCACACCATCACCACATTCATATCATCATCACAACCACTTTATTAATATCATCCTTATCACATGAAGAATATATCGAATAGAAACGAAACTATATAGCAAATCGTAACTAGATCATGTATCTTTTGTCGTCAAAAATTTTTAGTAGCAATATTTAGCCTCGATGCCTGTCATTTATGGAGAGAAAATAAGTAGTAGTAATGTTTTTCTTGCGTTGTTATTTACAGTTTAATGCTGACTATCCAAGTGAGTATATTGTGACATAAAGCCAGGTCAATATACAGGGAAGGATAGGGAAAAAGTATGTGGATCTTTGGGATAATATATATATATATATAAGTATAATATATAATAGATATGAGATATAGATAGAGAATATCACTAAAACATTATTATAGATATGTAGAGACGTATATATATATATATATTTCTATATAGATATACTATATTATGATAATCATATATATATATATACTATATATTATATATATATATAAATTAAGTATATAACATATACACACAATATGTGTGTGTGTATATGTATATATATGTATATATATATGAAACTATATAATATTTTAATAAAGTATATATTTAGATATATACTATATATATATATATATATGTGTGTTGTGTGTGTGTGTGTGTGTGTGTGTGTGTGGTTGTGTGTGTGTGTGTGTGTGTGTATGTGAGGTGTGTGTGAGTGTGTGTGTGTTGTGTTGTGTTTGATTGTGTGTTTTTATATGTGTGGTGTGTGTGTGTGTGTGTGATGAATGTGTGTGGTGTTTGTGTGTGAGATGTGTGGTGTGTGTGGCTGTGTGTAATATATAATATTATATATATATATTATTATTCTATATAAATACAGATGTTGTATATATATATATATATATATATATGTGTGTGTGTGTGTGTGTGTGTGTGTGTGAGTGTGTGTGTGTGTGTGGGTGTGTGTGGTGTGTCGTATGTGTGTGTGTGTGGATTATATTTAATTTTTTATGGATTTTTACTACGTTTATTTCTGTTGGGTTTAGGGGACTAGGGAGGAAGGAGTAGTGTTGAGGGGGGGGGGGTGTTGAATAGAGTTTTAAAAGATTTTAATGGTATTTCTCCAAACAGGTAAGAAAAGAAGATTTTTGCCTAAAGTGGAGGAAAGGGGGGAAGGGCCATTTTTTGGGGGGGAGTGAGGGGGACTGGCGAATGTCCTCCCCCTTGTGAACTTCCCTTATGCGTCTAATCATCGGTTAGATTATAATTATCTATCGAACATATCTTTTATGGAGGCATACAATTAAAGGGCAAAAAGGATGAAATTATAAGAGTAAAAAAAAAAAAAAAAAAAAAAAAAAAAAAAAAAACAGGAAGCAACAAAAAGATAATAACGACAGAAAATAATGAAAACAGAAGAAGAAGAAGAAGACGAAAAACAAACAAACTGGCTTTGAAAGAACTATTTTCCGAATCCGCCCTTTGTAGCGACTTTCCGATTTTTTTTTTCGGTTTGTGTCCCTAAAATTAGAACCCAAAATCGTCAGCCCACATGTTATCGTTTTTCAATGCAATACCTCAGTCCATGCTTTCGTGCACGGAGAGGCAGCATACTGAAGATAATGATTACAAAATCGAAACACAGACACATTATCGAGAACAGAACTCAGATGGCGGATCCAGTAGGTAATATTCTAATATTAGGACGATGAATTTTGGCAAAGGAATATGAATTTCTTGCAATCAGCGGCAAAGAGCCAATTGACATCTTGAGCTAGATAATGCATTGTATTTGCAACGAAAACGGAAGACCGCATGTTAAATCAGACTAGTGAATATCTGCATACATCTATAATGGAATATGCCAAATAATCGGGTTCTTAGGTGTCAGAAGAGACAAATTCTTCTTCAAATAAGCAAATTTGAATCGCTGTAATATTGACAGCGACAATAACGAAGGCGATTGGTGAAATGAATGTGAAAAAACGTTATATCCATAAGCTATGGTAAGGATGCTGAATGATTATATCCGCAATAAAATTATGATTTATAAGGGGTGAAATTAAGAAAGAATTAAAGGAAAACGAGGATTTTAGATTCTATGTTTTTACAATGGCTGTTTATTTTTTTTTTTTTTTTTTTTTTTTTTTTTTTTTACTTAAGGAGTAATTGCATAGCAAAGTAGTAAAAGGAAACAAACATGAAAACACACTTAAAAGGAAATTTAGGTACCTGAATCGTTGTGTATCCAAGATAATTTATCAATTATATAATAAAGTCATAATAAAACGAAAATAACGAAGAAAAACATATCCTCCCCCCAAAACAAGAAAAGAAAAAGAGAGAGCGAGAAAAAAAAAGAAAAAAAGAAAAAAATACAAACAAAATTGCAACCATACATCTCACAACCACCTAAACCATACAGAAACAGTTTACTTCATGCGAGAGAAACAAAGATAACACCGACTACACAGAAGAAAGAACATAAGGAATGTCTCAGCTTGGGATCTGGACAAGAGAGAATACACAATGCGATAAAGAACCAAAGGAAATCAACAAATAATAGAATAATAACAAGATAATCTAAGAAGGGTTAAGCAGTCAGTAGAATCAATGTATAGTGAAATGAATAAATTCTGTCTCGTGATTATAGAAATGTGATGAGGTGATAAGTAATAATAGCTAATAGTAGAAATAATGATTATGATGGATAATGATGATGAAGATGATGATGATGAGGATGATATAATGATTGATGGTAATGGAGGATGATGATGATGATGATGAAGATGATGGATGATGATGAGAGGCATGATGATTAATCATAATAGGAGTATGATAAAAGTACAATTGGTTGTAATAAAAGTACTAACAAACAACAATGAAATATGTAACAATAACGTTTAGAAGAAAATAAATAACACAATTTCTGAAAAGCGAAGAAAAAGGAAAGGGTACTGCTGACAGACAAAAAGCATTACATCACCTTTAGTGTTTGTGATAGCATTACAGACACTTCAGGATGTCTTGGAAAGGAGAATCCACATAATCCGCTTGGGAGAAAGACGGATCCATGGATAAAAGGCATTCGAATAGATGGGATTGATAAAGAACATTTAGTTCATTATAATGATGATATAACAATGATGATAAAAGATAATGATAGTGATGATAGTAATGATGATAATAATAATAAGGTAACAATAATAATAGTAGTAATATATAATAACAGTAAAATAAATGATAATAGTAATAAAATAATAATAATAAGTGATGAATAGTAATAATAATAATAATAAAATATAATAATATCATCTAATAATAAATAATAATAATAATAATAGAATAATCATAAGAATAATATAATTGATAATAATAATATTCTTAATAATAATAAACAAAAGATAATAAACAATAATTAGGATAATAAATAATACGATACAAGATAGAGGGCATCGTATCGCTCCTTCAGACCCGACCGGATATTCACAATGGGTTGAATGGAGTTTGATATAGAAAAAAGGTTGTGCAATATGACCCAAAAGTGGAGGGTGAGGTCAATATGAATATAAATTAATAAAGAGTATTAGTTGCGGTATGAGGAAAATGGGAGTATTATAACAGTACTGATGGTTTTCCTTTTTTTTTTTTATTACCATTCATGGTATTCTCTATTATATTATCACTTTTTCTGGTTGTGTTTTAAATGATTACATTCTATAGCTCGTTAACGTGAGTCTTGTAGTCTTGCTCTGTCTCATATAATTCTCTAAAAAGTCTATTTTGTTCTTCATCCTGTACCCCTTTTCAGACATGATTCCATAGCCGTTTTCAAACCTCTTCGTAATTTCTGTTTTGTCTTCTGTTCGACTTCGTTACGTATACTCTACTTCATAAAACTATATTTTCTTTAAAGAACACCTCCCCCCTCCAGTGAAAAACACAACAACAAAACCAAAACCAAACAAAAACAAAAAAACAACACAAATATTTCAAAAACATGACAACAAAACAAAATTGCCCAAAGACAAATGCACGAACAGACTTCTGCAACAAACCGTCAGAAGCGCTGAAAGTATCGACCATACAGTAACCACTCTACATCAATAACAGCTGCCAGAAATAATTAAGTATTAAGGGATTTTACGAAAAGTTTGGTCGAGTTTTCCGAAAGAACAGTTCTATAGCAAATTTATCGTTAATTGAAAAATGCACACTACTGACTCTCTTTCTATGTTCTTGAAATGAATAGTATAGAAATAATTGTAGTTTTTAAAAACTAGTGTAATGTGCATTATCTCCCTGATCGTCATACATTATTTACTGTCGGTTATTTGAATTAGTTATTATGTCAAACATCATGACCAATTGTAAGGATAAGGATTATGCTAATAATAACAACAATATGGAAGGACAAATGGTGATGATATGATTACGCTGATAACAGATATGAAGATAATGATAACAACAATTACGGTCATAAAGATGATGTGATAATAATAACAATGATAAATAAAACAATTATTAATGACACTACTGACTTCATCGAAAACTGTATAGATAGTGCAATATAATACTAATAACTATACTAATTGGTATGGATAATGACAGTAGTATGATAAGGATTAATGATAATAACAACAATAATCATGTTAATGTGATAACAATATAATATATACGATAAGTGTGATGATACTTCATATACTAATAATAACAACAACAATAATAATAATGGATTGTAGAATAATGATAAATAAAAGATAATTGATAATGTATGAGAATAATACGAAAATAATAAACAATAAAAATAATAATAATGATAATAAAACACGATAAAAAATAACTAAATGCGACTGATGCGAATAATAATATAATAATGATAAAATAAAAATAATAATAATAAAAGAATAATAAGAATAATAATAATAAGTAATAAGAAATGAGTGTATAATAATATATGAAGAATTAAATAATAATACTATAGATATAATAATAATAATTAACGAAGAATGAATACCGAATAAGAAGAATAATAATAATAATAAGAAGAATAATAATAAGAGTAATAAACAATCATAATGATAAGAAGTATATAAGTCATGATTATAACAATAAGAAAGTAAAAAAACAATGATAATAATAACAACCATATCATGATGTATATACAGATATACACACACAAAACCCACACAACACACACTACACATAGATATATAGATATAACACACACACACAGATATACATAGAATATATATATAATATTATATATATTATATCTAGATATATATATATATATATAATATATATATATATATAGTGTGTGGTGTGTGTGTGTTTGTGTGTGTGTGTGTGTGTGTGTGTGCTGTGTGTGTGGTTGTGTGTGTGTGTGTGTGTGAGCATTCTGTCCTTAAGTATGTATACGTGTATCCAAGGACAGACAGAGCAACATATACCTCGGTATACATAACATTTCTTGTAAGATTTCGCCTTTAAAAGTCGTTAGAAGATATATTGGGTTAAAAGTTACACTGTGGCAACCGTTAACTTCGATCGGCGTTGTTAAAGGAGAACGCTGACTTGTTTTTAGGACGACAACTTAGCTTATAGGTATTAGGAATACGAAGAAGCAGATGAGGAAGAAGGAGAAAGAAAAAACACTGGACGAATTAGGTAAAGATAGAAGAACTGATAAATGAAAACCGGAAATTGATGAAGGAAGAAGAAAGATTTATATGCATATGATTCACACTGAGTATTTGGTTGCATACAGAACTAGGTCGTACGTACTTAAAGAATCGTGGGTATTAACGGAGGTAAACATCTCCATCTTTCCGCGATTCAACCAAGCACAATCACACGCAAACACACGCAAAACACACGCAAAACAAGCAAACCATGCAACCCACGCACACCACGCAACACAACACACGCAAAACCCACGCAAACTAAATACACGAAGGAGAGAGAGGGAAAAGAGGATTAGAGATTCGTTAATGATTGATAATACAGAAACTAATAGGAATTGGGAAGAGAGAGAGATGGGAAGAGACAGAAATTATATAGTATATATCTGCTATATCATATATATATATCATTATATATATGTAGATAGATAAGATATATAGGACACACACACATACACACAACACACACACACAAACACACACACACACACACACACACACACACACCACAAACACAACACACACACACACCACACCACACACACACAAACATATTGTATATGAATATGAATATATAAGAATATATATATAGTATATATATAGCTATATATATGATGACAGTGTTACAAGTGGACACACACACACACACACAAACACCACACACACACACACACACACACACACACACACACACACACACACACACACAGATAGATAGATAGAGTATATATATCTACAATATATATGATATATATATATATATACATACCACACAGTACACACACACACACACACACACACCACACACACACACACACACACCACACCCCACCACACACACAACACATAGTGATATATAGATCTATTATCAATATATATAAGATTATATATATATGTAGAAATATTTATATATATGTATATATATGTTATACATCTAATGTATATGGTATATGTACACACACACACCACCACAGCACACACAAACATATAATATATAAAAGATATATATATTTATATATATATATATATATACGAGATAGATATCTATATTATATCATATAATAATGTGATTTTTGATATAGAGATACATGTATTATAATAATATATCAATATAGAATATATATATAGAAGATATTTATAATAATATCATATATATATATTTATATAACATTTTTCTTTCCCTCTCTCTTTCCAAATTTACATAGTTTATAATATCAACCACAAAAATAAGACTAGAGTATATAGAGCTATACATGTACTAGGCGGCAAGTACACGGTAATTAGGTGTTCTGGGACGAACTTGGCTATTCGTGGCTCCCGTTGCGGTGTTGAAGTTGTTAGTTGTGTGATTGCAGTAGGGGCGAGACAGACGGGAACTCACGAACAACGAAATCGACCAACACACACACACACACACCACAGCGCCTCCGACCAACACGACAACGAGACGCGCTTCGTTTCATGTTCGACTCCGCCGGCCACTCTCCTAATGTCCCAGGCTCCATCATTAACATAGTCTGGTAGAAGCGGCGTTCATACACAGAAAACTAATAACTTCAATACCATCAACAGGGAGCCACGAGCTAGCCAAGGTCGTGGTACAACCAATAACGACGTGAAGGATAGTCCCGTACCATGTCTATACACACCTCTATGTAATCTCTAGTCTATATCCCTGATGAAGCCAGTAAAATGCGAAAGGCCCCTGTATTTCCTTACTTCCCTTCGTTTGTATCTATTGCAGTTTTCAGTAGAAATCCACATCACACACACACACATACAGTGATAGACAGAGGTATCTGTGAAATGAATGTTATCAAAAGGCTTTGCAGTTCGTTTTCTAATTATATACAATTCATGACACAAGGTGAATGATAATATAAGAAATAAACGAGATGCAAAAAAGTAAGCTGTTATCAAAATATGATTTTTAAAACTGATATAGCAACATTTCAAAACATCATTCACAAAAATTATCGTCAAAACGCTATTCGTCGGTACAGCGATCAGTCAGAAAAATGTTTCCCAATAGATATTTTTCATAGATAACTTTCGATCAGGTATAGGTATATAAATATATATATATTCATATATATATAGATATTATATCTTATACTATTTATAGAATAGATATAGATATAGATAGATTATATGATAATGGTGTGTGCGTATCTACTTACCACATACCGCAACATATCGAGTAGGAGTATAAGAGATGTAAGAAGAGATATTATAGTATATATATATAGATTATAAATATATATAGATCATATAATATACAATATATATACACACACGCACACACACACAATATAATAGATATATAACATATATATATAGAATTATAGATATATATAGATTATTACATTAGTATATTATATATATATATGGTAATTGGTGTGTGTGTATACTTATACAATACGCTATATATATTATATATATATATATATATATATATATATTATTATAAGATATATATAATAGATATAATATATATTACCATATATAGATATAATAAAGTTTATATATATATATTGTTGTGGTGTGGGTGTGTGTAGTGTATAAATATATATACTATATGTTATTATGTATTAGATATTATATATAGTATATATATATATTAGATAGATATTATCTGAGATTAATAGTATATATATATATATATAGATATACATTATATATATATATGCACAGAGACAAAATGGGTATAAGATACATATATTCATGTATATATATAGATAGAGAGATATATAGAGAGATATAGATATATATAGAGATAGAATGCATATAGAATATATCTATATAGATTAGTGTGTAGCACTATATAATGTATGGAGGGATGGCTAGAGAGAGGAGAGATAGAGAGATAGAGTAGATAGGAAAGAGATAGGGGAGGTGGGTGTGGGGGGCGGCAAGAGATAAAAGTATATAGATTAGGTATATATAGATATATATATAGATATAGAGAACGTAGAGAATATCGAGATATATTATATATAGCAGAGATATATATTATACATGCACACAAACACACACACACACGCGCACACTCACACACACCACGCACACACACACACACACACACCACGCAACCACTCACACAATCACCACACACACATCAACATATATATAGATATGTGATATAACATTATGTATATGTATATACATACAAATATATATAATTTTTAGAAAAAATATAATATAAAATAATATAATTTTTATAATATAAATTTTTAATCTAAAATTTTAAAATAATATAATATATATATATTATAATTATATTGTTGTGTGTGTGTGTGGGTGTGGTTTTGGTGTGTGTGGGGGGTTGTGTGTGTGTATAAACACACACAACACACACACGCACACACCACACACAACACAAAACACACCCACACCCCACACACACACATACAAACACACAACACACACACACACACACCAACACACACACACGAACAAACATACATAAAAACAAGGGTTAATAATAATAATAATAATTATATAATATAATATTAAATTTTAAAATATAAATACACATAAATACAATATGTTTATTAGTACGTCGTGGGCATAAAAACAATATATATATTAAAAAAATTTATATATATATATTATAATATATATATTTACCCCAACAACAAAATAAAACATAACACACAAAAAAAACACCACACACAAAACACACCCCCACACACACACACACACAACACACACACACAAAACCACACAACCAAAAGAAGGAAAAAAAAATTTTAACAGAAAATAATCAAAAAAAAATTGCAATGCATTTAAACAACCACCAGACCCACATCCCCTATATGTTTCATAATATATAAGGAGGGAAGTACTAAAAGCCCCACCCCAGGCACATAATGACCCCCTTTTCCCTGGATAAGGGAAAAAAAATACCCACCGCATTCAGAGATCAAGGGCAAAATAATTTTTTGACACTCATCGCTCGGGATAAACGCTGGGTTTAATGTAGGTGGGTATACATTTTTGCTAAGGAGGGTAGGATTCCTTTGCAAGTTGAGATTAGAGTATAATTTTTAAAAAATTTTTTATCTTTTTTTTTAATATGTATATTAAATTTTAATTTAATTTGAAAGGAAAATTTTAAAAATTATAGAAAAAATTTAAAAAAAAAAAAATTTATAAAAAAGGGGTTT
>NC_051388.1:58433152-58435652 GCF_015228065.2 Penaeus monodon | reverse complement strand
TTTGTGTGTGTGTTTGTGTGAGTGTGTGTGTGTGTGTGTGTGTGTGTGTGTGTGTGTGTGTGTGTGTGTGTGTGTGTGTGTGTTTGTATGGCATGTGTATGTATATATAGAGAGAGAAAGATAGATAGATAGATAGACAGATGAATAGATATATTTACGTATTTATATATAAATGTATAAAAAAATACACATACACACACACACACATATATATATATATGTGTGTGTGTGTGCGTGTGTGTGTGTGTGTGTGTGTGTGTACACACACACACACATACTTACATATGTGTGTATATATATACATATACACACATATGTAAGTATGTGTGTGTGTGTGTGTACGTATATGTTTATGTATATGTATGTATGTATATAGATAGATATACACACTACACACACACAAACACACACACACACACATAAGCATACATATATAAATATAAATAAATAAATATGTATATATATATTTATTTATTTGTGCGTGTGTGTATATATTTTTATGTATTTATATCTAAATATATGTAGATGAGAATATAAATACTTATCGATCTATCTATCTATAGAAATATGTATGTGTATACATATATTGATACTAATCAAAACAACAAAAACGACCTTACCTAACCAAGAGATGGTGGTGCAGGGGTCGACTCCTGGCGGGTGAGCGAAACCGAATCCGAACCGATCCGACACCTTGGACGTAACCCCTTACTTTGAACAGGCCGATTTTCTACAGGAAAAAAAAATATATGTATCTATTTATATTTATCTATTTATCTATCTATTGATAACTATCTATCTATTTATATGTATATTTTGTGTATGTTTTCATATATATGCATGCATTTACACGTATATATCATTACCATATCTATACAATTGAAATCATCTCAATAATACCGACGGAATGATTAACGGTTTTGACTCCTTCCTACAATGACCAAATCACAACGAAAGCCGATTAATACAAGACACGAACAAATGATCATCAAGAGAGTCACGAATACCTGGTAATACCACGAGCATACTCACAAACACGCTGGCGACATGTTAACGAGGGAGGAATGCTATGGCAGCGCAAGCGGGCTGTGAGAATATAGAGCGTGACGTCATGTGTTCAGTTCCCTTTCCAGTAAACAAACATGTGTGTCTGTGGGGGGGAAGGGAGGGGGTTGGCAGGGAGGAGGTCACAATAGGCAATAATAGGAGAGAAAGGGAAAGAGGAAGAGAAGAGTAATGAGTGTATTGAGAAAGGTGTTAAGGGTAGCCCGAAGAGACTCTTTGTGTGTGTTTGTGAGTGAGTGTGTGTGTGTGTGTGTGTGTGTGTGTGTGTGTGTGTGTGTGTGTGTGTGTGTGTGTGTGTGTGTGTGTGTGTGCGTGCGTGCGCGCTTGTGATTTCCCTGCGTGCCTGTGTTTGTACCTGTGTGTATCTTTGACCTTGCCCGTGTATGTCTGTTCTTATTAGTATGTTAGTTTCTAAGTAGGGGAGTGTTTGTCCTTTGTATATCTGTCTTTATATGTGTTCGTGCTGCTTCTGAGTAATTATGATTGCCCCTTGGCTGTGTGTATTCATTTTTAAGCATAACTCAGAACACACCTTATAACATAACTTAATTTCAGAACACGCTTTATAACATAACTTATCTCAGAACAAGCTTTATAACAACGTTTGTCTGATAACAGGGCATGGAAAGACCACCTTTTCCTGTTACTAGGGATATGCAATGATTTTACGAACAACGCTAATCTTATTATGCATGTCAGATGCTATGAAAATCCGTCGCACGCTTGGGTTTCACAAACTTCAATATTACGACGCCTTCGAGATATATTGTGAGTTGCATTGGCGGAAGTTTCCATTGGTAATAAACATTGAAGTGTAAATGAGTCCCAGATATTGCATATGTTGCATGGGTATGGCACTCTATTAATTTCTGTTTATGGCGTGATTAGATAACTATGAGAAGAGGAGAACGTGAAGAAAATTAGGAAGAGGAAGAATACGGAAAAGGAAAAGACACCAGAATAAAATCTAGGAAGAATAATATATAAAATATAATATATATAGATATATAATATATATAATAAAATTTTATATATACATATATATAGGTAATATATATATATATATATATACATATATATATAATATATATACATATAATATATATATATATATATGTATATATATATATATGTATTCTTCCTAGATTTTATTCTTTGGGGTCTTTCCTTTTCCGTATTCTTCCTCTTCCTAATTTTCTTCACGTTCTCCTCTTCTCATAGTTATCTAATCACGCCATAAACAGAAATTAATAGAGTGCCATACCCATGCAACATATGCAATATCTGGAACTCATTTACACTTCTATGTTTATTATCAATGGAAACTTCCGCCACTGCAACTCACAATATATCTCGAAGGCGTCGTAATATTGAAGTTTGTGAAACCCAAGCGTGCGACGGATTTTCATAGCATCTGACATGCCCATTAATAGAT
>NC_051388.1:58410405-58420405 GCF_015228065.2 Penaeus monodon | reverse complement strand
GTGTGGTGTGTGGTACACACACACACACACACACACACACACACACACAACACACACACACACACATATATATATAAGTATATATATATATATATATATATATATAATATATATATATAAAAAATATATATATATATTTATTTTATAATTAATATATTAACAATATATATATTTATATATTTTTTATATATATATATATTATAAATATATAATTATATATAAAATATATATATAAAATATATTATATATATATAATATCTTATAAAATTGTATTATATATTATTTATAATATTTTATTAATATATATATATATAAATAATTATATTATGAAAACCCCAACACCCCCACCCACACACAACCCGCACACACACAGTATACATGGGGCAAAAATAGGGACACTTTATTTTAAAAATGTATCGAAACATCAACAAATTAAGCAAACTATGGTAGATTAAAAGGGAAAAAAAAAAAATTAAAAAAAAAAAAATTTTGGGGGTTTCCAACCCGCGGGTTACATTAAAAAGCATCATTTTGGGAAAGATCGTTAAACGCACAGAAATTAAAATGTGGCCCCCGCCGAAACCCGTAGTTTTATCACCCAAATTTTTTGGGTTTTTTTTCCCTTCATTTTTCAGGGTTTATAATTAAAAAAAAAATACAAACCGATTTTCAAAAAAAACAACGATATTATTTTCAGCAAAATAAATCTAATAACTTATAACGTCAAATAACACAAAAAAAATTCTTATAAAAATTTAAAATTTTTTAAAAGAAAGCAAAAAATTTCCCTTTAAAAAATTCAGTCCATGCACCCAAACCCTTTTCCCTCTCTCTCTCCGCACCCCACCAACTACTTTTTAAACTCTCGTGCTCCCCTTTTTCTTGCGATTCTTTTTTTAAATGGCCCGCTTTCACTGAGGGCCTTTGTTGGGAAAATAAAAAATTGAGGTAGATTTTTTTCTTAAATCATTTATTTACGCTTAAATATTCCTTTTTTTGTTTTGTTGTGTAAAATTTGGATCTTCTTTATATGTGCGTTTTGTGTGTGTTTTGTGGGGTTTGTTTTTGGTGTAGGTGTTTGTGAGCCCCAATTTGCGCGTGTGTGTGTTTTGAACCCAATGCCCCTTTTTTGGGGGGGGTGGGTGGTGTGTGTGTGTTTTTTGGTGTTTTGCGTTTTTTGTGTGTGGGTGTTGTGTGTGTGTGGGGGCGTGTGTGTGTGCGAGCCTGTGTACGTAAATTTCCCTCCCAGAGATTCACTGGGAAAACTTGTCCATTTTTTTTCCCTTTTTTTTACCTCCCCTCTTTTTTCCCCTTCCTCCCATTTTCGGTCACTTGCCATTTCCCCTTTCCAAAATGTAGGGTTTTTAAAACAAAACACACACCTTCCACACTCACACAAAACCCCAAAGGCCAAAAAAAACGCTCACAGCCCTTTCACTCACACACCCAAAACACACCAAAACACACACACACACAACACACACACACACACACCCACACACACACCCAAAACATTATTATCCCCAAACCAAAACCTACACCCCCCCCAAACCCCCACGAAATCCCCACCCCCAAACACCTCCCACACACCCAAAACCCATATACCCGACAAAAAAAACACCCCCAAAAACCCCCCAACACCCCTTCCACAAACACCAAAATACAGAACAATACTAACGAAACTCGTCAAAACCCTAAAAACCCTTTAAATCTCATTTGGCCTGCGCCCAAAATTTCCCGGGGGTCGCATTGGGGGCAAAACTAAAAATTTAACAAATCAATATTTTGGGATTATGAAGAGGGTCAAGGCGTAAAAAGGGGGGAGAAGAGGGGGAAAGAGGAGAAAAATCTCCAATTTTGGTTTTTATTTTTCTTTTTGTTTTTCTTTTTTTCCCCTCTTTTCCCTTTTTTTTTCCCTTTTCCGTTCTTTTCCCCCCTTTCTCTCTGTCATTTTTTTTTTTATCCTTTTTGGATATTGTTATTGTTTTTATTTTATACTATTCCCTTGAATTTTTTTATTTTTTTGTCAGTTTTATCTTTATTGTTTTACTATTTTTTCCATTATTATCACTACTATTATTATCTTTCATTAGTGTTACAATATTTTATTATTGTTTATTTTTGTTGTTGTTGTTTGTTCTTTTTCTTCTTCTTCTAATTATTATTTTTCAAAAATTTTATTACATTATTATTTCTTTTAATCACGGGGTTTATTATTTCACCCTCATAATGATAAAAATAAAAAATAGTGAAAATTTAAAAATAAAATAATAAGAAAATGAATTCAAATCATTTTATTATTGTCATTATTATTTTATTATTTTATTATTATTTTTTTATTTATTTTTTATTATCATTTTTTTTTTATTATTATTATTATCATTATTATTTTTAAATTGTAGAAATGATCATTATTATTATCATTTTTTATTTTTATTATTAAAATTAAAATTATCTAAAATTATTATTTTTATTTATTATTTTTATTTAATTTTTATTATTATTATTATTATTATTATTATAAATTATTATTTTGTTATTATATATTTTTATTATTATTATTATTATTATTATTATCATTTTTCCCTTTTTACTAAATTTTTTATTGTGATTATTATTATTATTATTTTTTGTTATTATTATTATTATTATATATAGTATAGTATTTAAGGGAAAGAGTTGAAATTAGTGTAGAAAGTAGTATAGTATAGTAGTAGTAAATAGTAGTAGGTGTAGTAGTACAAACTACTTTTACTACAAAAATTACCTTTTTGTTATTTTACTATCTTTTTTTTAAAATTTGTTTTTCTATATTATTTATACCATTTTTTTTGGTTTTTTCACCATCTTTGCTTTGTTTTTCATCTTTGAAATCATCATAACATAAGTATCATTATTATCATTATTCCCATTTTTTTTTTATTAAAAAAATATTATAATTATTTTTAGCTTCATTACCATTATAAAGCATTTATTACAATCTCATCTTTCTTTTCCCAGTTAAAACCATTAGCATTTCTTTTTTGGTATAAATCTTTTACTCTCAGTATCATGATCTTGATAGTTCTCAACATCATCATCATCAAATCAAACCATCTCATCATCATCATAATCACACCACCCTCATCTTTCATCATCACACCACACCCATTATCATCATAAACCATCATCCCCATCATCATAAATCATCACCATCTTTCACCCTCATCATCATATAAATCCCCCATCAAAATAATCATCATCATCATCTTTACCATAAATCTTTCCACCACCCTCATTCATCACCCTCATCATCATCCTCACCATCTCATCATCATCACCATCTCTTCACATCTCCCCTTTCATCATAATCCATCCTCTCATCTTTTATCATCACCATCATCTCATCACACCATCATAAATTCCCCAATCATCATCATCATCTTATCGTACCATCATCATCTTTCTTTATCATATCATCATAAATAAATCATTCAACCATCATCATCATTTTTAATCATCCCATCTCATCATTTTTCTTAAACCTCATCATCATCACCAATCATCACATCCCCCATCATCATCATAAATCACCATATCTCATCATCATCATCATCACCATCATCACCCATAAATCATCACCACACCCTCATCATCTCACTATTTCACATCACCACATCACCCATCCCCAAATAATCATAACCATAAATCATCTTCATCACCATCATCATCATCATCACCTTTCCTCATCATCTAAATCACCCTCATCACATAAACCATCACACATAAACCACCCCCATCACCATCATATCATCTTTCACCATCACATTTTGGTGGGGGTATATATCATCATCTCCCCTTTCATCATCTTTCACACCATCTTTCTTTCCTCTTCATCATCACCATCTCATCATCATTACATCACACCATCATCACCTCACCACTTTCACTCATCACCACATTTTCTTCACATCACCCCAAATCAGATTAATCACCATCCCCACATCTTTATCCAAAACATCACATCACCATAAATTTATAAACCAAACCATAAATCACCGGCACCATAAATCACCACCACCATCAGCTTTCATCACCATCTCATCACCACTCATCATAAACCATCTCTTTACACCACAGCATCATCACATTTTCATCTTCCATCATCACCACCCTCACCCCATCATCATAAACCTTTCATCATCACCACATCATCATCACCATCATAACCATCATCTTTCATCCCCAAAATCATCATCATCACCATCATCAACCATAATCCCCATAAATCATCATCATCACCCCCCCCTTTTTATTAATATCATTTTATCACATGAAATATATACAAAATGGGAAAAGGACACATTTAGAAAATGAAAACTAAAATCCTGTATTTTTCTGTCGTCAATTTTTAGTAGCAATTTTTAGCCCCCGATGACTCTTTTCGGGAAAGAGAAAAAAAGGTGGGAATTTTTTTTTCTTTTTTTTTTTTAATTTACCAGTTATGCTGACAAATTTAAATTTTGAGTAATGTGCAAAAAAATTCCGTATCAATAACGGGGAAGGCTAGGGAAAAAAGTAGGGTGGATTTTTTTGGGGTTATATTTTTATTATATTTTATATATATTATTAATAGATATTTTTTAAATTTATATTATTAAAATATACAAAATATATTATATATATATTTTAAAAATATATATAATTTTTAAAATATATATATATATATATAATATTATATATAAAACTATATATTTTATTTTATATTATATATATAATTTTAAATAAAAAATAAAAAAATTTCCATATTTTAATATATTTATATATATTTTTATTTATTTTATATATAAAATTTTATATATATATATATATATACATAACCCACATTTTTTGGTGGTATAGTATATATTGTTTATATATATTTTTATTATTTTAAATATAATAAAATTTATATTTTTATCTATATTTTATGTGTGTGTGTGTGTGTGTATTGGTGTGTGTGTGTGTGTGGTGTTTTGGGGTTTTTTTTGTGGGTGTGTGGGGGGTGGGTGTATAGTGTGTGTGGGGGTTTTGTGTGTTGGTGTGGGTGTGTGTGTGTGTTGTGGGTGTGTGTGTGTGTGTGTGTTTTTTTTTTTAATATATTATTTATTTTTCATTTAAATGTATCTTTATATCTTTTATTTTATTTGTGTGTGGGGTGTGTTTGTTTTTGTTGTGTGTGTGGTGTGTTTGGGGGGGGGGGTGTTGTTGTGTGGTATGTGGTGGTGTGTGTTTTTTTTTTTTTTTATTGATTTTTTACTACGTTATTATTTCTGTTGGGGTTTAGGGCCTAGGGAGGAGTAGTGTTGAGGGGGGGGGGGGCTGTTGAATAGAGTTTTAAAAGATTTTAATGTTTTTCCCTAAACCCAGGTAAAAAAACCAAGAAGTTTTTTCCTAAAGTGGGGGAAAAGGGGGGGGAAAGGGCCCTTTTTTTGGGGGGGAGTGGGGGGAAGCAAAAGTCACTCCCCCTTTTCCCTTTTCCCTTAGGGTTTATAATCATGGGTAGATTATAATATCTATCGTTCCCTATTTTTTTTTTGGGGAGGCACCCCAATTTAAAAGGGGAAAAAAAAGCGATAAAAAATTTAAATTAAGGGAAAAAACAAAAAAAAAAAAAAAAAAAAAAAAAAAAAAAAGGAAGCAAAAGATAAATAACGAAAGAAAAAGTAAAACAGAAGAAGAAGGATAAGATGAAAAAAAAAAACAAAATGGCTTTGAAAACATATTTTCCGAATCCGACCTTTGAAAGCAATTTTCCAGTTTTTTTTTTGGGTTTGTGTCCCAAAAAATTGGGGCCCCCAAAAATACGTCATCCCCAAATTTTTTATCGTTTTTTAAAGGGCAATCCCTTTCCATCCATGTTTTCGTCCCAGGGAGGGGCAGGGATCCTGAAGATTTTTTTATTCCAAAACTCGAAATCACAGACACTTTTCGGAACAAATCAGAGGGTGAAATCCAGGGTAATATTTAAAAATTAGGACGATTTTTTTGGCAACGGGAATTAATTTCTAGGGCAACAGGGGCAAAGAGAAAAGGGCCCCATTTTTTTGGGCAGTAGATAATTGCTTTGAAATTTGAAAACGAAAACGGATCCCGCTTTTTTTAAAAAGGGACAGTAAAAATTATCGGCCCATCCATATAAAAATTGCCAAAAAAAGGGGTATGGTGTCGAAGAGAAAAATTCTTTTTTCAAAAAAGGGGCAAATTTGATCGTTTTTAAATATTGACAGCGACAAAAAAGAAGGCGATTGTGTTGATAATAAATGTAAAAAAACCGTTATTATACTTTAAGCTATGGGGGAATGATGCTGAATATTTTATCACAATACAATTTGATTAAAAGGGGGGGGAAAAATTTAAAAAGAATTAAAGGAAAAAGAGGATTTTTGATTCATTTTTTTTTACAATGGGTGTTTTTTTTTTTTTTTTTTTTTTTTTTTTTTTTTTTTTTTTTCTTAAGGGGTAAAATTTCATTTGCAAAGTAAAAGGAAAAAACATGAAACAATTTAAAAGGGAAATTTTTTTGTTAACCTGAATTTTGGGTTTTGTATCAAGATAAATTTTAATTTATATAATTAATCATAATAAAAAGAAAAACGAAGAAAAGACATACCCCCCCCAAAAAAAAGGGAAAAAAAAAGAGAGAGAAAAAAAAAAAAAAAGAAAAAAAAAACAAACAAATTGCAACCTACCCTTCCCCAAACCCCTTTTAAAACCCCCCAGAAACAGTTTTTTCATGGGGAAAAGGAAAAAGATAACACCGAACCCCAAGAAAGGGAAAAACAAAGAAGTCTCAGCCTTGTGATCCCGGGAAAAAAGAGAGAAACACAATGGATAAAAAAAATCCAAAAAAGGAAATCAAAAAAGAACAGAATAATAAAAAAAAAATCTTAAAAAGGGGTTTGGAGGGCTAGAATAATTTTAATTATTGAAATTAATTTGTCCTGTGAATTTTTAGATAAAGATGATGAGGGTGATAATAAATAATGTAATAGTAATAATAACGATTATGATGATAATGATGAAGATGATGATAAGGTTTTATAGTAGTAATAATGTTTAAAGACGATAATGATGATGATGAATGAGGAAAGATATGATGATAATATTATGATAATGATATGATTTATTTAAAAAAAGAGGGGAAGATGAAAGTGATGATGATGAGGGGTGATATAATCATAATAAGGGTTTTGATTTAAAAATAAAAATTTTGTAATAAAAGTACTAAAAAAAACAATGATAATATGAACCAAAGTTTTTGAAAAAAATAAAAACCCCAATTTCTTGAAAAGCTTAAAAAAAAGGAAAAGGGACTGCTTTTTAAAACAAAAAGCTTACATCACCTTAGTTGGGGTTTTTGATAGCCCTTACATCCCCTTCAGGATGTCCTTTTAAAGGAAATCCACCCTACCGTTTTGGGAGAAAAAAATGATCCATGGTAAAAGGCATTCGAATAGATGTGATTGAAATAGGGGCTATTTTTTATTTAATGATGATTATAACAATGATATAAAAAGATAATGATAGTTTTGAAAATAATAATGATAAAAATAATAAAGATAACAATAAAATAGTGTAATAATAAAAACCCGTAATAAAATGATAATATAAAAATAATAATAATAATAATAATAAAAATGATAAAAGTAATAATAATAATTAATAATAAAAATAAAATGATAATAAAAATTATTAATAATAATTTAAAATAAAAGAAAAAACAAAACTTTGATAATAAATAAATACGATCCAAGATAGAGGGATTTGTATCCCCTCCTTCGGGCACGAGGAAAATCACAATGGGTTTTAGAATGGAGTTTTTATATAGAAAAAAAAGGGGCAAATATTGGGCCAAAAAAAGGAGGGGGAGGTCAAATGAAATAAATTAATAAAGAGTATTAGTTTAGGCTATGAGGAAAAAAGGGGTTATTTTAACAGTACTGAAAGGGGTTTTTTTTCCTTTTTTTTTTTTTTTTTTAAACCCTCTCTATGTGTTTCTCCTTATTATATTTTTTTTTTTCGGTTTTTTTTTTAAAAAAATTACCCTTCCCCATAGCTCGTTTAAAAAGTGAGTCTTGTCGTCTTCTTCAATAATTTCTTAAAAGGGCTATTTTTTTCTTCATCCTGTTAACCCCTTTTTTTCACCTGGGTTCCCCAAACCGTTTTCAAAACCCCCTTTGAATTTCTGTTTTTTTTTTTTCTTTTCCCCTGCTTTTTTACTTTTACTCTCCTTTATAAAAAATATTTTTTTTTTAAATAAACCCCCCCCCCCCCCTGAAACAACAACAACAAAACCAAAAAACCCAAAACAAAAAAAAAAAACAACAAAAAATTTCAAAACATTTACAAAAAAACAAAAATTGGGAAAAAAACAAAACACGAAAAAGCCTTTTGCAACAAAACCCTCAGAACCCCGGGAAAATATCACATACAGTAAACCCCCTACATAAATAACCTGCCGAAAAAATTTAAATTTTACGGGAAATTTTTTGAAAAGGGTTTGGGCGAGTTTTTCCCCCCCCCCCCAAAAAAGTCTCTAAGAATTTATCAAATTAAAGAAAAAAGCACACTACTGACTCTCTTTATAAATTTTTCTTTGAAAAATTAAAAGTATAGAAAAAAATTGTGTTTTAAAAATAGGGTTGTGCATTAATTTTCCCTTATCGTCCCTCATTATCTTCCCGTCGTTTTTTTTGAATTTAAAATTTATGGGCAAAATCATTACAATTGTAAAGGGAAAAGATTATGCCCCCAATAATAAAAAAAATAATGAGGGCAATGGTGATGTATGATTACGATGATAAAAAGTAATAATTTAAGATAATTATAAAAAACAATTTTCGGTTTAAAAGATGATGGTTATAAAATAACAATGATAATAAAACCCAAAATAATGACACCCAAATACTTTTATCGAAAAACGTATTAGTACTAGTGGCCCAAAACTAATACTTTAAAACTAATTTTAAAGAAATTGATAATGACAGTATAAGGGAAAAATATAAAGGAAAACCAAAAAATAATTTAAAGTTAATGATAACAATATTAAAAAACCCATAATGAAAAGAAATCATAAATTTCTAATAATAAAAACAACAATAATAATAAAGATTATAATAAAATTTTTAAAAATAAAATAATGTAATGATGTAATAATACGAAAAAAACAATAAAAATAATTTAAGATAATTAAAAACAAAAAATAAAAAAAATAAAGGGGAAAAGATTTCTTTAAAAATAATAAAAATAAAGATTTTAAAATAATAATAAAATAATTTAAAAATAATAATAATAATAAAATAAAAATAATAATAATTTATTTTTAATAAAATAAAATAATAATAAACAATAATAATAATAATAATAAAATAATAATAATAATAAAAAATAAAAAATAATATAATAATAATAATAATAAAAAACAATAAAAATGATTAAAATATCCTTATTATAAAAAATAAAAATTTAAAACCCAAAATAATAATCACACCATACTCATGTTATGTAAAAACAGAAAATACACACACCAACCCACACAAACCACATATATAAAATTTTATATTACCACCCACCCATTTATATATATTATATATATATATTTTATATATAAAATTTTATATATAAAATTTTATATTATATATATATAATATTATATATGTGTGTGTGTGTGTTGTGGGTGTGTGTGGGTGTGTGTGTGTGGGTGTGTGGGTTTGTGTTGGTGTGTGTGGGGTGAGGCCCTTTTGTCTGTACGTGTTATTTAAATTTATCCGACAGAAGGGGAAAAATATACCTGTGTTACAAAATTTTTTGAAGTTTGCCTTTAAAAATCCCTAGAAGATATATTGGGTAAAAGTACACTGTGGCCCAAACCCTTTTAAATTTTGTCTGCCTGTTAAAGGAGAACGCTGGGCTTTTTTTTAGACTGCAACTTTTTCATTTTGTATTAGGGAAAACGAAAAAGAAAAAGGGAAAAAAGGGA
>NC_051388.1:58403567-58405305 GCF_015228065.2 Penaeus monodon | reverse complement strand
AAATTTAAAATAATAATAATTAATAATAATAATGATTATAATAATAATATATAATAATAATAATAGAAATAATCATTACAAATAATAATAATAATGATAATAATAATAATAAAAAAATAAATAATAACAACAACCATAATAATAATGTAATAAATAAAATAATAAAAAATAACAATAATAATAATAACAATAATAATGATAAAAATAAAATCTTATTATAACAAAATAAAAAAAAAATGTAAAATCACACCATATCATGTATGTATTCAGATATATATATATACACACACAACACACAACACACACCCCCACACACCACACACACACACAACACACCACACCACACACAAATACAATTAATATATATAAAATTATTATATTATATACATATAATATATATATATATATTATATATTTTTATAAATATTATATAATATTTTATATATAATATATATATTTGTGTGTGTTGTGTGTGTGGTGTGGGTGTGTGTTGTGTTTGTGTGGGGGTGGTGTGTGTTGTGGGGTTGTGTGTTGGTGTTTTTTTGTGTGAGCATTATGTCTGACTGTGATAAGTGTACCCAACAGACAGAGCAACTATACCTCGTGTATACATAAATTTTTGTAAGTTTTTCGCCTTTAAAGTCGTAGAAGAATATTGGGTAAAATACACGGGGGCAACCTTTAACTTCGTCTGCCTTTTAAAGGAAACGTGATTGTTTTTAGACTGCAATTTTAGTATATTGATTAGGAATACGAAAAGCAATGAGAAGAAGGAAAAAAAGGACAAAATTAGGTAAATATAAAAGAACGGATAAATAAACCGGGAAAATTGAAAAGGAAGAAGAAGTTTATAAAAATATGATTCACCGATATTTCTTTTCATAAGCACTAGGTCGTCGTATTTAAAAGAACGTGGGTTTAAACGGGGGGAAAACCTTCCCTCTTCCGCTTAAAACCAAAGCCAATCACGCAACACACGCAAACCCCAAAAACATACACGAAGGAAAAGGGGGAGGGGAAGAAGAGGGATAGAGATTCGTTATGATTGATAATACAGAAACTAAAGGAATAAAAGGAGAGAGATAGAGAGAGAAAGAAATTTATTATATATTAATATTATATTATATATATATATATATTTTTTAATATATATTTTATATATATTTTATATATAATATATATTATATAAAAAATTATATAATATATATATATTATATATTTAATAATATTATATTATAGTATATTATAATAATATTTATATAATATAATAAAATATATATATATAATATATATATATATATATCACAAACCACACACACACACCACACACACACACACACACACACACACACACACACACACAACACACCCACCACGCAGACACAGCACAACACACACCACACACACACCCACCATTATATATATATATATATATATTATATATATAAATATAAAATATATATATTTTATATTATATATTATTAAAATATATAAAATAATATATATATTATATATATATATATAAAACATATACACACAAATATAATCATACACACACACACACACCACACACACACACACCACACACACACACACTCCACCACACCACACACACAACACACATACATATTTAATATATATAAAAATTTTATATATATAAAATTATAATTTTTAATTAAAAATCTTTAATAATATATATATATTAATATATATATAATATATATATATAACCCCAATA
>NC_051388.1:58378567-58383567 GCF_015228065.2 Penaeus monodon | reverse complement strand
TCGGATGGCGGTCTGATGTAACTTATATCAAAATGAATGAAAAAAGTTGTTAACTAGTGACTCGAACTTGCAAAATATTCCCTCTTATTTTCGCGAACTGTCACCATTACATCACTAAAATCAACATTTAATCCGCTAAGTATTTGTACTTGAACCATCTGGAAAAGTACATGTTTATAACTCTACGTGGTGGATAGAAATCTAACGTGACATATGTCAGAAGGTTAAAATAGTATGCATACACATTAGCGACACTAACTAGCAGTTCGTTTATCCAAACATTCCACCTAATGATATTCGTTATCCCGGTAATGGATAGACATTTAATGTGACACTGGCGACGGGGATTAACTAAAATTTTAACTATCTAATGTATCTCTAATATTATTCGCTATATAGCTGAAGTTACTGTCTGTCACGCTAGGTGGTACATGGATGTCTGATGTGGCGTTTGTCAAAAGCCTGGAATTGTATGCATTATTAGCGGCAGGAACTAGCGGAACGTTCTTACATCCCGCTAATATATCGCTAAAGTTAACGTATATTTTGTTAGTGACCTAACGTAAGCTGAAATGACTGTTTTCATAATCTCGCGAAAGTCAACATTTAATATTTAAATCGTCCAGAATAATGCTTGTTTCTCTCCGTACGTGGTGGACAGAAATCTAACATGGCATATGTCAAAAGCCTTAAGTGTTATGCTACACTTTAGCGATACTAACTAGCAGTACGTCTTAATTTATCTTTCTTCTACTATTATTCGTTATCTCATTTAAGTTATACTCGGTGATGGACATGGGTCTGATGTGACATGCGTTATGAATTCAAACTGGTGACAGGGACTTACCAAAACTCCCTATCTTATATTTCTCTAATATTATTCACTCTTTCGGTAAGGGTAGCAATTATCCCGCTAGGTGGTACATGAAAGTTAAATACGGTATATGTCAAAAGCCTGGAATTGTATGCATACACATTAGCGCCAGGAAGTAGCAGAATATTCTCACTTAACCCGCTTAATTTTCGCTAAATTTAAAATTTTATTTCGCTAGCGGGGAGGGAGGTAAGAAAAACCCAAAGCTGAAATTACTGAAAACAACGAATCCACGTGACTAGCACTCGCAAAATAGTCTCTCGAACATTTCGCGAAGATTTCATTATCTCGCTAAAGTCAGCATTTAATTCGCTAAGTTACGTTCATTCCGCTAGTGCCAGATGGCGGTCTAATGTAACATAACACACGTCGAAATGACTGAAAGCTGTTAATCCAGACTGGCGTCAGATACTTACCAAACCTCCCTATCTAATATTTCACTAATATTATTCGTTAGCAGATACCTCGCTCGGTAGTGAACGCCAGTTACTAACGGAAAAAAAAATCTTACTTCCATCCCGCTAATATTTCGCTAAAGTTAACGTTTATCCCGTAGTGCGGAGGTGTTGGGAAAATTAACATAGTCAAAAGATGAAAGTTATGAGTCCAAATGTGCAAGAAAAATGAAAAATGTTCGTGCTAAAGTTCCGCTAAGATTCTTCGTTATCTCGCTAAAGTTAGCATTTTCACGCTAAGTGTTTGAGCTTGAATAATCGGGAATAAGATGTGTTATTGAAATAACCTCTGTAATTGCAAAGGAAGAGAGAAAGCAGGCTAATGATAAGATGTCGAAATGGAGATAGGGATGTAGATAAATAGGTAGACAGACAGATGTATAGATAGATAAATAGATAGACGGAAAGAGACGGACAAATAGGTAGAAATATAGACAGATAGATAAATAGATAAACGATATTTAATTAAACACACACAAAAAACAACAACAACAGATAAACACAAAATAAAAAAACGAAAAAAAAAGTATTATCACTTTAAAAACTATATATATCAAAACCAAAAAGCAATATCACGTGTTTTAAGCCAAGGTATGAAGCCTGAAGGTACAGAGCGGTTGACAGTTATTAGCTCGAGCGATGCAGTTAAAACATTTCATTTTTGTTTTGGGGACACAGGAAAGAAAAATATATATGTAAACGCATATATGGCTATACTGTATGTGATTTGAAAAAAGGAAAATAAGATTATTGGAAAACCACAATAAAGAGGATGTTTGGAAATGAATTTAAATCTCAGAAATTATGAATGCATCTTATCGTGTATGTAATCGCGATATACAGTGCTGTGTTAATGCAGATCGTATGAATATATAAGGAAGTACGTTTTTAAAACTGGAGGTTTGTGTTTATATAATATAAAATAGCAGAATATAATCAACGCATTGCAGTTTTTTCTACCGTTGTTATGCAAATCATCATAAAGGCGTACCTTTATCTCTTTATCCATCTTTCATTTGCTTGACTGTTTGTTTATATCTCTCTGTGTACGCTAACTAACCAATGGACAATGAGGTTACCATCACTTGTAAATTATTTTCATCAGCAACGACTGACACTCTGTTATCGAACGAAATAGAAATTATTGTATGGGTAACTATCTATCAGTTTATCTCACCCTCTGCCTGCCTGCCTGCCTGCTTGCTGTCTGTCTGTCTGTCTGTCTGTCTGTCTGTCTGTCTGTTTGTCTCTTTCTCTCTGTCTGTCTGTCTCTCTCTTTTTCTCTCTCTCTCTCTCTCTCTCTCTCTCTCTCTCTCTCTCTCTCTCTCTCTCTCTCTCTCTCTCTCTCTCTCTCTCTCTCTCTCTCTCTCTCTCCCTCCCTCCCTCCCTCTCTCTCTCTTCTCTCTCTCTTTCTCTCTTTTTTTTTCTCTCTCTCTCACCCCCCTCTCTCTTTCTTTCTTTCTCTCTCTCACTCCCCCCCCCCTCTCTCTCTCCTTCTATTTCTTCCTCCGCAGCACATTCATGGGAATTCTCCATGAATTCCGAAATCGATCAAAAAACCCTGACTCATTCTGGAGGAGTATATATTTACAGGCGCGTTTGTATGCCTGCGTGTGTTTGCATGTGTGCTTGTGAACGTGTTCTCGGCTCTCTATGTGCGTGTTTGCGTGTTTGTTTGTGTGTGTTTGTATGTGTGCTTGTGTCTGTGTGCGTGTGTGTCTTTCTGTATTTGTGTGTGCTTCTCTAGGAGTGCGTGTCTATTTGTACGTTTGCTTGTACTTGTGTGCGTGTGTCTCTATGTATGTTTGCGTGTGTGCTTGTTTAGGAGTGCGTGTGTGCTTGTGTGCGCTTGTACGTGTGCTTGTATTTGCGTTCATGTGTCTCTATGTGCGTTTGCATGAGTGATTACGTGGGTATGCGTGAATCTGTGTCTACATATTTACAAACATATGCATACGACTATGTAAGCCCCGTTTCTTATATTCTTCGCGCTCATCCTTTTCCACACTAGGTTTTACGATGATATTCCTCCTCTTGACGCCTTTTCCCCATCACTCTGAAATATTATATTCCCCCCAAAAAACAAATTCTTTCCCCACTTTTTTAAAATTTTAAATTTAATTTTTTTTTTCATCTGACACTTTTTTTTCATCTGACACTTTATTTTAATATTTATTTTTTTCATCTGACACTTTTTTATTTATTTATTTTTTCATCTTTCCTTCATCTTCCTTTTCAATCAGAATTATCTCTTTCCATCTGCATTCGGCCGTGTAACAAAGGATAGAAAGGAGAAGGTTAACGAAAGGGGAATGATAGAGAAAGAAAGTGATAAAGAAATGGGAGAGGAAAAGAGAGGAGAACGATAGTAAAGAAGGAAGATAAAAAAGGAAATGGAAATACATCTATTTCAAGAGATTTTATGGGGTTGTAGATTTTTTTCTTTCTCTTCCCTATGTCTTTTCTTCCCTTTTTCTTCTTTCTCTTTCCTCCCTCCATCCATTTCCTCTTCCCTCTTTCCATTCTTCCTTTCCTTATCTTTCTCCTTTTCTATTCCTTCCTTTTTATTCTTATCCTTTTACTTTTCTTCTCTCCCTCCTTTCTTTCTTCCCTTCTCTTCGTCCTTCCTTTCTATTTTCTCTTTTTCCTCTCTTCCCTTCCTCCTTCCTTCTCTTCCATATTTTCCTTCACACTTTTCCTTTCCCTTTTTCCATGAATTAAAAATGAGAATAAATAAGGAGAGAAAAGAAAAGAAAAGAAAATGAGAGAAACCGGTAACGATAACAAATCAGAATTTAAAGAAAACGAGATAACGGAGAATGAGAGAGAAAGAGAACGAGAGAAGAAGAAGAGCGATAGTGAAAGGAAATAGGAGAGAAAAAAAAGAGGGGTGGGGCTGATAACGAAAGGGAACATTAAAGATAGGAGATGGACAACGAATGAGAGCGATAGAGTAAAGGAGTGGCACTGAGGGAGCCAAAGAACCAGTGCCACGCGAGATAAGGTTTTTATTTCGTGCCAAGCGAGTGCAATGCCAGGTATAAAAAATGGCTGTCTTTATTAGGGTATGAAATGTATATATATAAATATATATAAAGGGCGCATACATAGGAGAGGGGTGGGCGTGTACACGGGAAATGAGTGGGCGTGTACACGGGAGAGGGGTATGTCGTGTACACGGGAGAGGGGTATGCCGTGTACACGGGAGAGGGGTATGCGTGTACAAAAGAAATGGGGTGAGCGTGTACACGGGAGAGGGGTATGTGTGCACAAAGGAAAGGGATGAGCGTGTACACGGGAGAGGGATGGTCGTGTACACGGGAGAGGGATATGTGTGCACAAAGGAAAGGGGTGAGCGTGTACACTGGACCCCTCCCGCCGTGTACATACGAAATGGAAAAAGGGTGAGAAAATTGGAAAAAAGGAAGGAATAAAAGGAGGAGTAGTAGAGAGAAAAAAAGGGAAAAGGAAAGGAAAAGAAAAAGTGAAGGAAAAGGAGTGAAGAAAGGAAGAGAAGAAGTAAATAAGAAGAGAAGAATTGAAAGAAGAGAAGAAGGGAAGGAAGAGAATTAATAAAAGAAGAGAAAGAAAAAGGGAAAAGAAAGAGTAAACGAAGCGAAGAATTGAAGGAAGAGAAGAACTGAAGGAAGAAAAGAAATGAAGGATGAAAG
>NC_051388.1:58373567-58376067 GCF_015228065.2 Penaeus monodon | reverse complement strand
GATACAACAACGAATGAATGATCAACCCCATAAACGAGGGAGTAATTCACGTAGAAACTCCAATATCCTGGCAGGAGATGGCATCAGTGGTCGAGAGCGGAGAGAGAGAGAAATCACGTGGCACAGGTCAATCACTAAGGGAGCCACCCCGTCTCCATCGGGAGTTCGGGCCGAAGTCCTTCTGCGTGCGTGGGGCGTCCTTATCTCTAAGCTGGGTCGTTATGGGAAGAGGGTTAGGGTGGGAGATAATGGGGGGGGGGGATGGTGATGGAGAGGGGTGAGATAGGGGAGGGATAGGGGGCGGGGAAGAATAAGGATGGTAGGACTGAATGAGTCAGGTTTTATTATTGTTTTGTTTTAATCACGAGGGAATAAAACGACTGTCCCGTGACCTAAGATGAATGCACGTCTTAACTAGTTCGCTTTAATAAAGTAAAAAGAGACATTCTTAAGTAAATTTTTGCCATAAAGCAAAGCTGTGTGAAATGGAGAGAAAGCGAGAACGAAAGGGCGAACGAGCGAGCGAAAGAGAGGGAGAGCGAGAGCGAGGAAAAGAGAGAGAGAGAGAGAGAGAGAGAGAGAGAGAGAGAGAGAGAGAGAGAGAGAGAGAGAGAGAGAGAGAGAGAGAGAGAGAGAGAGAGAGAGAGAGAGAGAGAGAGAGAGAGAGAGGAGAGAAGAGAGAGAGAGAGAGAGAGAGAGAGAGAAGAGAGAGAGAGAGAGAGAGAGAGAGAGAGAGAGAGAGAGAGAGAGAGAGAGAGTAGTAATAGTAGTAGTGATAGTAGCAGTAATATAGGAAATATGATGAAAAGGAAATGGAGAACGTAAATCATACAGTGGGATGTTGAAGGGATAGGAAAGATCGCAAAAGAAAAAAATAATAAGGATAATAATGATACATTTGAGCCTGTCTAATTCGTAGCCAATTTTTAAAGAGGAAATGAAAACCAACTCTATAACTAAGCTTTGCTTCTAGATAATCCTATTTATCAAACAATTATCTATTTCCTAAAATAATTTCCGAATATGAAGCAAACCTTTAGAGTGTAAAAAAAAACTAATCTTTTTTTAATACAAAATCCAATTACCGACTCTCTAAGCTATCGAGGTAGTAAAACAAAAATGAACAGCTGACCCTAAGATTCCTCGTAAGATTCAATTCACGCCCATTCTCGAGTCTCGTTTCTAAGCGACCTTCACAACGATGACTAAAGTATTTCCCGGGGATCGTAAAACGTTACTCCCTCACGCTAAACTAAGTGTTAGCGTGGGTGTTCAGATTGCGAGGGAGAAGTGCAAAGTGCCTGTTGCATTTCTTCCCTCATTCTCTCTTTCCTTTTTTTTTTTTCTTTTTTTTTTTGTGTTCGGTCTTCGCAGTTACACTAGGAAATTCGAAGGAGAGAGGAACGTCTTTAAGGAGGCTGGGTTAATGGGGGAGAGGGGGGGGGGGCGAAGAGGGAGACAGTGAAAAGTAAGAGGAAAGTAGATATACAAATAGACAAGAATGTGTATGCAACTAAGCGCTTCTGTGGGTGGGTGTATGGCAGGAGAGAGGAATTATGAGGGTGTATATATGGAAGGTACATAGAGTATAATATATAATATATAGGATAATAATATATACAAATAACAAAATGATATGCACACATACATATATATATAGTGATATAGACACACATTATATCAATATCAATATTATATATAATATATATATTATATATATATATATATATATATATATATAATATGTATATATATATACATAATAATATAATATATAATATATATATATATATATATATATATATATATATATATATATATGTATGTATGTATACACACACCGCCATCTCTCTCACTCTCTCTTTCTCACTCTCTGTACACAGAGAGAGAGAATTCTGCAGTAAACAGAAATTCGAGTAGCGATTTCCTTGATATTTGGTAGCTCGGCGATACCAGAGGTGAATAAAAGACTGGGTAGCATAGGTTAAGAAGGCTTTCACAAAATACACGATGAAACATCATTACCAAGTCATTACCTGGAATCAGGTATGAAGTCCAACGGTTCCATGAATTGTCCAGTTTACGTAATTGCTAATTTATTCGCTCATTAAGTTCGGCAGCCCATCCGTTACGAATCTAATGTATAATACCAACCCAAGTAAATATTTTGGGAAAGAAAATCATGTATGATTTTTTAGGTGTATAACTGAATTCATATCTTTTCATAAGCATTATAAAAAAATCCTGAAGAAGGTATCTTGTGATGTAGTGAAATATGGGTTGTTTATCCGTAGACTTATCCTTTATCAAAAAGTCTCGACTAATTTATAACTGATAACTCAATTCTCTCCGCAAAACACATACTTTTTTTTTTTTTTTTTTTTTTTCTGAGTGTTTACCTTTCTCTTCCAATTCATAGCATACGTGACTTGCAGCTATCGGGTGTGACATTCTGAGTTAATGAAAAAAGGGCAAATTAAAGACAGGGTGAAATGAAAAG
>NC_051388.1:58366067-58368567 GCF_015228065.2 Penaeus monodon | reverse complement strand
CTCTATCTTTATTTTCCTCAATTTTTTGGTCCACATTATGCATACGAGAAAAACGAAGATGGAGTGGAGTGTCAGCCCACCTCTTGTGAATCTTTGCTGCATACACACGAGAGGTAATCAGAGCCTGTGGTGTCGACTCGGAGACGGAAAAAAGAAGAAAAAAAAATCATGATTACCTTTGTTTTCTTTTCTGTCTTTTTTTTTCTTTCTTTCTTTTTTTACTTCATTCTCTTTCGTTAATGTCTGTCTTTCTGTTTGTTTGTCTTCCTTGGTAATTTACACTCATCATATTTTGTTTCTATTACGTCGTTTATCATCCTTGTTCCATGTATCATAAACCCGTCAGAAAGGTTTTTCAGTAATTCCACTCACTGCTAAAAATGTGAAGATGAAACTATTGCGTGTTTGGGAATTTACGAATAAAAAATGCTTGATACGCGCCTTTAAATTAAGAAAAGAGAGAGAAAAAAAACAAGAAAAAAACAGGGGCAAACGAACAACTGATTTAGAGAAAACTGAATCTAAACGGGGCAAGATAGACAGAAAATTCACTTTAAATCGTAAAAAAAAAAAGAAATCGACGCAGGCACTTAGCATTATCTAGCATATACACGTTTACACACTTATTAAGATAAAGATCTCGATGTTAGGAATATGCTAACAACAGTGTTAGTCTCTCTCTCTCTCTCTCTCTCTCTCTCTCTCTCTCTCTCTCTCTCTTTCTCCTCTCTTTCTCTCTCTCTATCTCTCTCTTTCTCTCTCTCTTAAACTTAGTCTAGCGTATTTTGGATATGTTAATGTGTTTATATGTTTATATGTTAATGTGTTTATATGGATTCAGTTTTTCTTAGCTTGCATTACACAGAGGCACTATGGGAATTTCAAAATCAGCAGGTGAATCATAATCATTGCATAAATGTAAATAAATATATAGAAGATAGAGGAAGAAGAACAAGAATAAAGAGGAGAAGAAAAAGAAGAAAAGATAGATAGATAAATAGATAGATAGATAGAGAGAGTGAGAGAGAGAGAGAGAGAGAGAGAGAGAGAGAGAGAGAGAGAGAGAGAGAGAGAGAGAGAGAGAGAGAGAGAGAGAGAGAGAGAGAGAGAAAGACTGGGACCGGCGCATTTTTTTTTTTTTTATAGAAAATATGAATAAATGATAAAGATACTTAGCTTGAATAAACCATTATTAATTCACAGCCAGACTATTCAATAATTAAATACGCAGATGGATAAGCAGATAAGCAGACAAATAAAAAAGATAAACTAGAAAAAAATAGACATTGAAAATTAAAGAAAAGAAAAAAAAGTAAACACACCTCACCTCAAAACACATAACAACCAAATGACAAAAACAACAACAACAAAAACAACAACAACAACAACAACAACAACAGCAACAAAACAACAACAACAACAACCTGGTAAAAGACACGCCCCCAAACAAGCCAATATTCATCAACAAGCAAATTGGCTGTTCAGATTGACAATGGGGCAATTATGTCGTTGATTAATCCATCAAGTAGAATGACCACCGTTGCAGAGGTAACGCTCGCGGTGTCTATCGATTACCTATAAATAATTTTTGTGCTGCTGGGAGTTTGTGCGAAGAGGGTAGGAGGGGAGAGAGGGAAGGAGGGACGGAGGTGGAGGAAGGAGGGAGGGAGGGAGGGGGTAAGAGGGAGGTAGGGAAGGGGTAAGGGTGGAGGGTGGAGGAAGGAGGGAGGGAGGGGTAAGAGGGAGGAGGGAGGGGGAAGAGGGAGGAAGGCGGTAGGGAGAGCGCAAGAGGGAGGGGGAAGCGGGAGAGAGAGAGAGAGGGAGAGAGAGAGAGAGAGAGAGAGAGAGAGAGAGAGAGAGAGAGAGAGAGAGAGAGAGAGAGAGAGAGAGAGAGAGAGAGAGAGAGAGAGAGAGAGAGAGGAGGACAGGAATAGGAGAGAGGGAAATATTGAGGAAGAGGGGTAGGAAGACGGAGGTAAGGGAGGGGGAAGGGGCTGGGGAAGAAAGATAGGAGATGGGGAAAGGAGAGTAGAGAGAGGGGAGAGGAGGAGAGGAGGGAGAAGAACGGTTGAGGGGGTGGGGGAAAGAAAAGAGGGTAGGGGAGAGGAGAATGGGATGAGAGGAAAGAAGAGAGGGGAAGAGAGGGGAGGAAGGAGAGAAGAAAGGAGAGAGAAGGGTATTAAAGGGCTTGGGAAGGAACGGGAAGTGGGGAAAGATGATTAATGAGATAAAGACGAAAGAACAAGAGAAAAGCTAATAATAATAATAATAATAATAATGATAGTGGCATTATTATTATTATTATTATTATTATTATTATTATTATTATTATTATTATTATTATTATTATTATTATTATTATTATTATTATTATCATTATTATTACTATTATTATTATTATTATTATTGTTACTATTATTATTATTATTATTATTTATTATTATATTATATTATTATTTTATTATATATTCAGTTATTTTATTAGTATTAGTTATTATTT
>NC_051388.1:58348567-58351067 GCF_015228065.2 Penaeus monodon | reverse complement strand
GAGGAAGAATAGGAGAGGAAAAGGAGGGAGGAAGAGAGGAAGAAAGGAAGGGAAGAAAAGGGTGAAAGCAAGAGGAAAAGGAAAGGATAAGAGAGGAAAGGAATAAAAAAATGAAGGAGAAAAGAGGGCTGGGAAAGAAAGAGTGAATAAAGGGAGTGGAAGGGAAGGATAGGAAGGGGAGGGAAGAAGAAACAGAACAGAAAAGAGAAAGGAGAGAGAAAGGGAGAGGAAATGAAGAGGAAAGAAATTAAAGAGAGGATGGAGAAGGGAAGAAAGAGAGAAGAAATAAAAGATGAAAGAGAAAGAGGAGAAAAGGAGAGATAGGGAGAGAACAGACAAGAAAATGAGGAAAGGAAAAGGAAAAAAAATATAGCAATAAAGGAAAAAGAAAACAAGGGAGGGGCAGATGAAGAAACAGAAGCAAGATGATATGGAAGAGAAGAAAGGAGAAGGGATTAAGTGATAAATGAGGGAACAAGGAAAGGAGAAGTTCATATCTAAGGCGTTTTCGAGGAAATTTTCCTCCATCAGTCATGTGTTTTGTCAATATTGCAATGGCGGAGAAACGAGGGAAAATGAAGGGAAGAAAAAGAAGAAAAAAATGTAAGTGATGAAAAAAACGAGTGTGACAGAAAGAGAAGAGGAAATAAAAGGAGGAGAAAAGAATAAGAAGAAAGAGGAAGAAGAGGAGAGGGAGAAGAAGGAGGAAGAGGAGAGGAGTTTGGAAAGAAATAGTAAAAGCAGAAGTAATGAAACAAGAAAATAACGATGATGATGAAGGAGGAGACGAAGATGAAGGAAAGCGTAGGGGATGAAAGAGAAGAAGAAGAAATAGAAGAAAAGGACAAGAAGAAAGAGAGGAACAGGAGAAGAATAGCCGAAGAAAACAAAAGAATATAAATAAATAATAATAAAAGAGAAAAAAAAAACGAAAATGATATTAAATTACGTGGGATGAGAACAAAGGAGATGAAATAAGGGAAAGAAAGAAAAACAGAGGAAGAAGGTGATAATGCATGCAAAGAGGAAAACCGGAATTCACGAATCACACACACACACACACACACACACGCTCATGCCCACACACACACACACACACACACACACACACACACACACACACACACACACACACACACGCTCACACTCACATACACACACACACACACACACACACACACACCACACACACACCACAAAAACCACAGAGACACATTACCAACCCACCACCACACAAAACACATCCCAAGACACATACAAAACGCACCAACAACCACACAAAAACATTTCCAAAGACCCATTTCCAAAGACCCATTTCCAAAGACCCATTTCCAAAGAGCCAACTCCAAAGAACCAATTCCAAAGAGTCAAACCCAAAGAGCCATTTCCAAAAAAGCCAATTCCTAGAACCCATTTGCAAAGATGCAATCCCAAAGAGCCAATTCCTAAGGCCCATTCCAAAGAATCATTTCCAAAGAACCATTTCCATTGAGCCAATTCTAATGAACCATTTCCAAAGGCCCACTTCCAAAGACCCAACTCCTAAGACCCATTTCCAAACACCCAATTCCAAAGAACAATTTCCAAGCACCCAATTCCAAAGATCCAACTCCTAAGACCCAACTCCTAAGACCCATTTCCAAAGACCCATTTCCAAAGACCCAACCCTAGACCCATTCCAAAGACCCATTTCCGAAGACCCAATTCCAAAATTACATTCCCACATAGCCAATTCCACAAACGACAACGCTATCTATTAACTTCAGCCCCATTTACATCCTCGGCGTCTCACCTCCTCGCCTCTATAATAACAAACCCTGAGAAATTAGGTTACCTTCACCGAGCGGACGGGGATGCGAGGGTGAGCGATGCTTTGAGAGAAAGTGACGTTATTGCCTCTCCTTGAGTATGCATAGTGAGGTGTTTTTTTTTTCTTTCGCTTTTTTTTTTTTTTTTTTTTTTTTTTTTTTGTAAGGTGGATGGATTGGGTGATTCCGGGTAGGGGTGAGGGAACGAGGGGGGATGGGGGTATATTGGGGGGGGGATGACGTTAGAGGGGGATTGGGGACGGATGGAGAGGAAGAGAGTGGATGGGGAGGAGGGGGGGGGGGGGGGAGAATGAGGTTGAGGGGGGGGAGGGAGGACAGGATAGGGGGGAAGGTTGGGGAGGAAGGAGGATAGGAAGAGGGAGATGGTTGGGGAAAGGGGGGGGGGAGGAGAGGGAGAGGGGGATAAGAGGGGGGAGAAGAGGGGGGGGAGGAAGAAAGAAGTGTGTATAGAATGAGAGGGAAAGGAAATTTAAGGAGGAGGAAAAATCTGGATAAATTGGGGAAGAGGGAGGATGGGGAGATGAAGGAGATATTACATGTAAAGATGCTTACAAGGTGGTTATGTTCGATTTATAAGTGTGATGCCTCGTTCTCTCCAAAGCGTTAGTTCGACTGTCAGTCTGTCAGCAGAATTACATGTTGAGTGTTATATTTTTATATTTTGTAGGTCT
>NC_051388.1:58338567-58346067 GCF_015228065.2 Penaeus monodon | reverse complement strand
AGCTTTTGTTCGCAAAGCCGCCTCTAACACAGGCAAAGACAATCTCCCAAAACAACTGGAAACAAAGGTAATTGATAAAGCACGAAGAGAACACAACTGCAAGCAGAGATAAAGGAAAGACTTCACACAAATAAATAGCAAATGTGAGAGTTAAAGTTAAAAGAACGAAATGTGTTTAGATAGGAAAAAAAATCTTAAACCTGACTTTTTTTTTTTTACATGAAAGATGGCCCTTATTCTTGCAGTATTTACTTAAGATATCCGTTTTTCACGTGTGTTTATATAAGTTGATACGAGAGATAATCATAAACCAAGACCTGACATATGCTTATCTCTGCTCTTTACTTTTTGAGATCATTTAAGGTGTGCTTTTGTGTTTGTAATTTTTCTCGTGGTTTATTGAAACTTTCATCAATTAAACACAATACACAACAGAATAAAATAATAATAATAATGATAAAATAAATAAAATAAATAAATGAATAAATAAACGGACAGCCAGAAGAAGAAGAAGAAGAAGAAGAAAAAGAAGAAGAAAAAGAAAAAGAAGAAGCTAAACGAAGAAGAAACACAAAGAAATAGAAGAAAAGAAAGAAGAAAAAGAAAAATAAGAAGAATAAGAAAGAAAGGGAAGAAGAGAGAGAGAAAAAAATAATAATACCTATTAAAAAAAAAACTCTTACTTTGACACTCGCTTCGTAAACGACAAACAAGCAAAACGAGTTCTTTAACGACCTCCTTATAACGGCACACAAAGGAAGGTAATTTCGTACTTAGACTGTTAGACTCAAATGCTTCACAGAACCTTCTAGAAACTTCTTTGCAGAGGTGTTCAGGTGTTTCGAGAACGTTCTTCATTTTGTAAGAAACGGGCTGGCGAAAAGGCAGTGGAAAGTTTTTTTTTTTTTTTTTTTTTTTTTTTTTTTTTTTGTGTGTGTTTGTGTTGTGTGTGTGTGTGTGTGTGTGTGTGTGTGTGTGTGTGTGTGTGTGTGTGTGTGTGTGTGTTGTGTGTGTGTGTGTGTGTGTGTGTGTGTGTGTGCGCGTGTGTGCGTGCGCGCGTGCGCCTTTTTTGTAGCTGTTTTCATTGCTTTTTCATTGGTTATATCAGCGTTTTTTAAATTTCTGTTATATTCATTTTCATTATTTATTCATGTATTCATTTATTTTTATTCATCTGTCAATTTATCTATTCTTAATGTCTTTTCCTTGCCCGGTTTGTTTAGTTATTTGTGAGGATGTAATAACAGCAATAATGATAGCAACTACAGCAATAACAGTGATTATAATAGCAATAATGATAATTATTGTAATGATGATGGTCATTTGTTAGATATTAATAATAATAATAATAATAATAATAAAAATAATAATAATAATAATGATAATAATAATAATAATGATAATAATAATAATAATAATAATAATAATAATAATAATAATAATAATAATAATAATAATAATAATAATAATAATAATGATAATGATAATAATAATAATAATAATAATAATAATAATAATAATAATAATAATAATAATAATAATAATAATAATAATAATAATAACAACAACAACAATATTTACAATAACAATGATAACACTAATAACCACAATAAACTAGACATGTTTGTGTGTGTCTTGGTTTACTTTCACCTCAAAAATAAAAATGGATTTCCCTTTGCAGTGGGTTTCTCTATCCCTCGGGTGTCAAAAAAAAAAGAAAAAAAAGAAAAAAAATAGAAATTGAAAAAAAAAGAAAAAAAGAAACTTTGTTTTTCCCAAATTGCGGTGAGAAAATTCGAAAGATTGCGAATTTCTTTCATTTTCCCTTCGTCTTTCAATGTTTTCTTTCCCTTCTTTTTTGGCTAAAACTAATCTTTGTTTGTAGGAATATTTAGTAATATTGGGTGCGATGTTCAGATGATTCAGACATTCCGAATACTGTTGCTTTGGGTGTTGTAAAAATTCGGTCAATAAATCGTAAAATTCAAGGCAATATCCTTGACCTACCTTGACCTGAGAGAGTATCCCGGCCGCAGGAAAACATTTTATTTCATTTTCACTTTTTTTATTTCGTTTCTTTTTTTTCTTTTTTTTATGTTCGTCTCTCTCTCTCTCTCTCTCGCTCTCTCTTCCCCTTTCTATGACTTTGTCACTCTCTCTCTCTCTCTCTCTCTCTCTCTCTCTCTCTCTCTCTCTCTCTCTTCCCCTTTCTATCACTTTAGCACTGTCTCTCTCTCTCATTTTCTCTCTCTCCTCTCTCTCTCTCTCTCTCTCTCTCTCTCTCTCTCTCTCTCTCTCTCTCTCTCTGTCCTTTTTTATTCACTTATACATATTTCTTTTTACACTGCACACTCAAATTTGCCGTTGACCTTTTATAGAGAATCTGTAGTCAATCTAGCAAATGCACAACAATTACTGGAGCAGTTTTACGCTGTCCGAAATGAATTTTGTCAAACCATTAAATATAAATGGACTCTTTTTTTCGGGAGGGGGGGGGGGGGTTGTAACAGCATTGTGAGGTCGAATATTGTTTTGGTTGACTTGTGTGAGATTTTTTTTTTTTTTTTTTTTTTTTTTTTTTTTTTTTTTTTTTAAGGCCTGAACTATGTCAAGGCAGGGTGAGGTTATGATACGTTTTTGAACACTTTTGTTTGATGTGTAATATGTATATAAAGTGGTAGAATTTTGAAACTGGTTCTTGTGTAACGTGATGAAAATAGTTATATATATATTTCGATGTGTGTAATAAGATTTATTTAAAGGACCTTTTTCTAATGTAATCCCCCTCCCCCCCAAAGAAAACTTTTTTATGCCATTCTAATTTTCGTTCCATTAATTCATTATTTTTTTTCTCCACCTTCTCTCCCACCAGGTAATGTGAGACGGCTGGAACCTTCAAGTGCAAGGTAATTAAAATATGATGCTACTTTAATAGGAAACTTTATATAAATCTCTGGAGGATTGTCGGGGAAAAGTTGTGATAGACAGGCAGAGCGATAGATAGGCAAAGGGAATGAAAATGAAGGTTTATAATCATATATGTGTCCTCATATATACAAAGTATATATAGACAGTATCTATATATGTGTATTTACCTTTGTGTCTGCCTGCTTATCTATCTATCTATTTATCCACACACAAAACACATTTCTGTATCTTTCTGTCTACCCATCTACCTACCTATCTATCTAGCTGTCTATCTACACACACGCACATATCTGTATTTACCTGTTTGTCTACCTATTCATCCATCTATCTATCTTTGTGTCTACCTATCTATCTACCTATCTATCTCTCTCTCTCTCTCTCTCTATCTATCTATCTATATATCTGTCTATCTATCTATCTATCTATCTATCTATATGTATCTACACACACACACACACACAACACACACACACACACACATATGTATCTACATCTATTCACACACACATGTCTATCTTTACCTCCCTCCCTCCCTACCTTCCTACCTGAGAAAACGATCATTAATTGACAATAAGATCTCGCTTTGCCTCGGGGATTCAAATGAGTCAGAGTGAACAGCTGATCTGAACATGTCTTTCTCTTTGTTACAGCCTTGTGATAGGAATGATTATTTGATGTCCGTTTCTCTGGATGCAAAAAAGAAAGAGAGAAAGAAAAGAAGGAGGAGGAGGAGGAGGAGGAGGAGGAGGAGAGGGAGAAGGAGGAGGAGAAGAAGGAGAAGGAGAAGGAGAAGGAGAAGGAGAAGGAGAAGGAGAAGGAGAAGAAGAAGAAGAAAATGAAAAAGAAGAAGAAGGAGAAGAAGAAGGAGAAGAAGAAGAAGAAGAAGAATCGGGTATATTGCAGTATTCTGACTTTTCAAGAAGCTTTAATTATTATTCTTGTGTACTGTGTAACTCTGTCTGTCTGTTTTTGTCTGTCTCTGTCCGTCTGCTTGTATGTTTGTTTGTTTCTCTCTCTCTCTCTCTCTCTCTCTCTCTCTCTCTCTCTCTCTCTCTCTCTCTCTCTCTCTCTCTCTCTCTCTCTCTCTCTCTCTAACTCATTCTCTCTTCCTTCCACTCTCCCTCTCCTCCTCCTCCTCCCTACTTCTCAGCCACTCTCTAACTCATTCTACCCCCCCCTCCTTTCTCTTTTTAATACCCCATCGACGGAGTTTCAATATTCAGTTGCCAGACTTTTTTTTCAATCTCATCACCACTTTCTTTTTTGGTATTGGTCTTATTCTCTATGTTTTTTTTTCTCTCTCTTTCTCGTCCTCTCTGCTCTTCGGTCCCTCTGTCTGTGGTCTTCTTTTCGTTTCTCTCTCCTTCTGTTTCTTTATATTTCTTACTTCCTTCTCTATCCCCCTTCTTCAGTTCCTGCCTCCCCTCTCCCTCCTTCGTTCCTTATCCCACGGTTTCATCTTTTTACCCATTCACCTCCCTTTCTCTCTTCTTTTTCCTCTTTCCTTTCATCGTCTCTCTCCCTTCGCTCCTTCCCTTTCCCTCACCTTTACCGATCTCCTTTCCATCTCCCTTACCGATTTCCCCCATCCTCCTTCCCTCCCTCCCTTTCCCTATCCCTTCCTTTCTTTTTCCCTTTTCCTTCCCTCCCTCCCAGCCTCCCTCCCCCTCACCCTCCCTCTCGATGATTTCCCCCTTCCACATTCCTTCCTTCCCTCCCCCTTTCCGTCCCTCTCTCCCTCTCTCTCGCCGATTTCCCCCCATCCCCATTCCTTCCTTCCCTCTCCCTTTTCGTCCCTCACCCCTCCGCTTCCCTTCCCTCCCCCATCCCTTCCCATCCCTCCCCCTCCCCTCCCCTTCCCCCTCCCCTCCCTCCCTCCTCCTCCCCTCCCCTCCCCCTCCCCTCCCCTCCCTCCCTCCCTCCCTCCCTCCCTCCCTCCCTCCTCACATGAACGAATCAGACCAATGCACCATTCGAATAACACACGCCTCGCCTCCCCCCCTCTTCCCGTTAGCTAAGACAGTCTTAAGAATTGCCAGACATTCTTAAGAATTGCTCCCCGTTGTAGATTCGACATGTAACTTACGCTCGGCCGGGGTCTGGTGAGAATAAACACGGAGCGGGATTCATCACACACAAGGCTGAACTGGGAGATATTTGCATACAACGGTTCAAATGTTGCAAGGCTGGTTCGGGCTTCGGGTTGAGGTTAAGATGATTTTTTGTCTGTTCTTAGTTATTTGTTTTGTTTTGTTTCTGGTTCTTTCTCTGTTTTTTTTTTTTTTTTTTTTTTTTGACTTGAGCTCTCTGTCTGTGTGTCTATCTGGCTGGATCTCTCTCTCTCTCTCTCTCTCTCCTTCTCCCTCCCTCCCTCCCTCCCTCCCTCCCTCCCTCCCTCCTCTCTCTCTCTCCTTCTCCATCCCCCTCCCCCCCTCTCTCTCTATCTATCTCTTTCTCCCACTCCTCCCTCCCTCCCTCCCTCCCCCCTTCTCCCTCCCTCCCTCCCTCCCCCTTCTCCCTCCCTCCCTCCCTCCCCCTTCTCCCTCCATCCCCCCCTCCTATCTATCAAATCAAAATACCTTTTTTCTCTCAATGAATCCATCACTCCATCAGCCAGTCCGACAATCGTCTTCCCGCCTCTCGGCATCTGTACCCATCGATTCGAATCATAATGATAATATAAGAAGATTCGCGATCAATTTTTAATCATCGGGCCAATCCTTCAATATTTCGCCTCGTATCATTTATTCAACGAACCGTCGCTCAAACGCAGCTTTTCCGACGTTCCGATGACTTTTCTAAGAGGCTTAAGCTTCCGTCTGCGTTTCTCGTTGCTGCTTCGGACTTCTGTTCGTCTTTTCATCCATTCTCGCGTGGCCGAAGCCGGTGGCAGGTGCGAGAAATCGAACACTGTGTTCTTTTTTTTTCTGTGTGTGTTTGTTGTACACATACACATTCACATATACATACATATACACATACTTAAGCACATACACATACACACACACACACACACACACACACACACACACACACACACAACACACACACACACACACACACACGCATGCACACACAAACATACATGTATGTATGTATATATTATATGTAGGTACGTCTGCATCTTGCTGTCCATTTACATACATAGTACTCTCTCCTCTAAGGATGGACGGCAACAACGTGCGTGATGGATGCGTCCCGAAAATGTGTAAAAGAAAAAGTTCTTAGATATATTTATGTTATGTTGATGAGATTTATAGAAACGGGCCAGAGTCGAGCGACCGAGAGAGAGAGAGAGAGAGAGAGAGAGAGAGAGAGAGAGAGAGAGAGAGAGAGAGAGAGAGAGAGAGAGAGAGAGAGAAGGGAGATAGAAAAATAGATTGATAGAGGGAGATAAATAGATAGATATAATGATAGGTAGTAAGGAAGTAGGCAAAGAGATAGATAAACACACACACACACAAACACACACAACACACACACACACACACACACACACACACACACACACACACACACACACACACATACATACACAAACATATATATAAATAGATACATAGATAGGCAGATAGATAAAGCAAAGCGTAGATCAGATACAAATGCTATCTGACGCTGAGATCCCTGGCAAATCCCGGTGCTGAATCTGCTGCTGTTTAGAAATGGATTGTTCAGATTTCTACAAAGAAAGCTGCGGATTGGACTGAATGGAAGTAAACAGTGGGGGCAGATTGTGAAAGGAAATATGGACGTTTGCTACCATTAAATGGCTCAAATGATGCCACGACTCTGAACAAAGATGCAAAGTAAACTTTCTTTAGCACTTTTGACAGATATCTACCATATACCATATAACTTTCAAAGAGATTCACTAATTACTTTCATAGCATACAAAGGTAAACTGCCAAAAGCAACAACAACAAAGGTACAACAGTGAAGTCATAAAACTTCGGAAAGAATTTGTATAATCATGGAATATTTCTAGTCAGAACAATTACTCAAAGCATGGAAATTTAGTGTAGTTATATGTGTTGGCAATATAATTTTCCCAACGGCCACCAGAAGAGAACAGCCTCAGATAAGGGTTATCGTACATTATTCCTTGCCCTAGACATAGAAGATGCATTGCCTTGCAGTACTGATAAAGTTGATATCCCTGAGAATAGATGCATCACTCTTCGATCTGCCCGGAGACGTCGTGGGAGAAAGAAATATATTTGGCATTATCAGTATCATTAATTCACCCAAGAAGAAGTACCTGAAGGAAGTGAGCGAACGTGGGCCATACTATGTGTTCTTTTTGTAAACGATCTTCTCACTATGATTCCAGAGGTCGAGGCTTATGTAGGTGATCCGACTCTCTCCATCAGTTATTCACCAAAGGTACATTCTATCAAGACCAAGACGGAAAACCCGCAAAATATATCGTTCCTGGGGATAAGTGCTAGTGGTTTGCCCCGCATGTATGTTTGTTTATCTCCTGAAGACTCCAGTATGCCAGAAAATTAACCTTGAGGAAACACATACCAAGAACAATAGCGCGTAAACGAGAAGAATCAAGAATATTACGAC
>NC_051388.1:58321067-58323567 GCF_015228065.2 Penaeus monodon | reverse complement strand
GTTCTATTTATTTATCTATCTATTTATCATTCTGTTCTCATAATCGTTCCTTAAGCTTCAGTAGTTTTTTTTACAAGTTTTATTACATTATTTTTAATTTATTTTTTCATCCTCTCCTTCGCTTCAGATTTTAATACAAAATTTTTCATTCTCTCCTTCGATTCATGTGTTTCAATTGATTCGTCTCATTTCATTTATATGCATTTTTCATTTTTTTTATTTACTTCTTCCATACAGGTATTTCATCAAATTCATATCATATATACTTTCTTCTTTATTGCTTACATTTTTCATACATTATTTCTCCTTCAAAATGTAACTTAATCCTACTTTAAAAGCTATAACGTAAACGCTTTTCTCGTTATATTAATCAAACCCTTCAGAGCACCGCTTCACTCTCAGCTTCTTGAGAGCGATTGTCCTTGAGTAATTATATCGATCTAATCTGATTTATTCCCTTCCCTCCAAGCGCCGCTCGAACACCCCCACCCTCAAAAAAAAAAGAAAAAAAAAAATCTTATTGACACTGCTAACAAAACCTCGCCCCGAAGAACATCATAAATCGTGGTCAGAGCGAGGGTATAGCAGGAGACCCTGCACGTTTGTGTATTTCCCCTTTACTCCCCCTCTCCCACTTCCCATTCGTCTGGTCTCTGTTTCCGTCGTTTTCGTTAATTTCGTTGTGTTCGTCGTTTATGTGTCTCTCCTTGCATTTTTGTATTTATCTTTTTATTTCTCTTTCCCTATCGAGTTTTTTTTTTCTTTATCCTTCCCCTTTCGTCCAATCAGGGTTATTATCCAGCCTGTGTATTCCCGTTCGCTATTTATCTCTCGGCTCTTCTTCTTCCATGCTTTACTCACGTTCCTCTTTCCATCCTCCCATCCTCTCCTCGTACAACGGGTGTTTGTTTCCCTCTCCCTTCTCTTTATTCATCCTGATATCATTTCCCACCATCGCCTCCACTCTTCATGCTATGGCTATTATTCAATACGTCTCTTCCAGCTCTCCACTTCATCTCTACCTCTCCTCTCTTCTCTTCTCAAGCTCCCTTCCTCCTATTATCTTATCGTCCTATACACCCCTCTGTATTGGCTGTATTCTGTTTTTCTTCCTCTGTCCCCCTTCCGCACTCAAGCAAAGCTCACTGTTGTTATGATTACAAATACCTTCCCGATCACCATACACACAGCAGGGTCTTTTAGTGAGGCCAAGAAAAACATTATGACAATAGCAATCTTCGTATTCTTGGGCTGACCTCTTTCCCAGGCTATTCTTGTTGTAATAATTGATGTTTCTGCTGTATACTGAATTTCCTTGTAGGAGGGGAGGCTGTGAGATGTACAGATTTACAAAGCAGGGCTAACGCTAGGGAATCTACACTCAACACTGCATGTGTATACATATCAACAAAGAGGGAGGGAAAACCTATACCATTCCATCCCTTGCATTGTTACTGTACAGGGGGAAAGAAGTAGCGCAAAATTTTCGCTTTTTGTCGCGAGTCTACCAAAAGACATAATCAAAATATCTCAGTTCTTTTTCCCACGCGAGAGGACTCACAGACCTTCTTAAGTAATGGGCGGCCGCAAAAGCTTCCTTCAAAGGGGAAAAGGTGAAGTAGAGGTTCATGGCTGAGACAATGTCTTTAGTCATGCGATACTTACCTCCGCACTCATTTTAATTACTGTGAAGACGCGGAGGTTTTCCTATCCGCTCTCCATATCCTCGAATTAAATTCCTAACGCCCCCGTCTCTCTCTCTCTCTCTCTCTCTCTCTCTTCTTTCCATCTCTCATACTTTCTAGATTTTTATATGTAGGAATGTAAGATAAAAGTTTTCTTTTTCGGTTCCATCTTCCCCGTATGAAGGTGAGGTGTTCGTGAGGGGAAAGAAGGTGAGGGGAGCTTTATGAGGAGAGGTGAGCGTGTGTGAGGTGAGGGGAGATTGAGTGAGGTGAGGAGAGCGTGTTTGAGGTGAGGGGAGCTTGTGTGAAGTGAGGGGAGCTTATGTGAGGTGAGGGGAGCGTGTGTGAGGTGAGGAAAGCGTGTTTGAGGTAAGGGGAGTTTGTGTGAGGTGAGGGGAGCGTTGTTTGAAAGGTTATAAAACGTAGGTCATGTTGTGTGGTGTAGGCCTATATGAATATTATAAGATATACTTCTTCCCTGGCAGGACATTAAGTACATATCATCGACACATAATTTATGCGAGCGGTTACTTAATCCACGCACGTGCCGCAGTACTGCCGGAAGAATTTGAAAAATGATAAGATATATAAAACCTTCGCTCAGATCTTCCTTTACAACCCTTTCAAAATATTCAATCTACCTTTCTTTTGGTAGAATGAGAGAAAGAAAAAATGATTTATAGAATTATTTATTTCACTTATTCACCAAACTCGCACACACTTACACACAGTCTTCAACATCAGTTACCTTCCAGTTGATCAGAGTCCCTTCCTCCTCCCCCATCCCCCCCTCCTCTCACCCCTTCCTCTCACCT
>NC_051388.1:58306067-58308567 GCF_015228065.2 Penaeus monodon | reverse complement strand
AGAGAGAGGAGAGAAGAGAGAGGAGAGGAGTGTTGGTTTGATTCCATTTGTTACAATGGGCATTCTTGGTGTGGCATACTGTCTGTTTGATTTGCTCACGTGTGTCAGCTGCTGCTGACTCTCGCTGAGACGCAGAGTCCTGTGAACGCCGACCCGGATAGAGGCCGACACGACACTGTATAGCCTGGAGGCAGCAGTGAGAGAGAGAGAGAGAAGAGAGAGAGAGAGAGAGGAGAGATCGAGAGGAGAGAGACGAAGTTACAGTACGAGCTGGAAGGTAGTAAGTGAGAGGAGAGAGAGAGAGAGAGAGAGAGAGAGAGAGAGGAGAGAGAGAGAGAGAGAGGAGAGAGAGGAGAGAGAGAAGAGAGAGAGAGAGAGAGAGAGAGAGAGAGAGAGAGAGAGAGAGAGAGAGAAGAGAGAGAGAGAGAGAGAGAGAGAGAGAGAGAGAGAGAGAGAGAGAGAGAGAGAGAGAGAGAGAGGGAAGGAGAAAGAGAGTCATATCATTCATACGTTAATATCAAGCTGCAGACTCACCAGAGACCAGGGAACCATAATATATGGCTGCCCGAAGCCAAGGCCCGAATGCGACAGACACATATGAACGCCATAACATACGGGACCCCAGGCGAAAATCCCGGATGTTGATGACGTCACGCCTCGCGGTCGGGAAAATAAAAATTGCTGGCAACGCATCTCATTCAAGTTCTTGTCTCCCCGAATGGCCATATGAATGTTTGTGTGCACGAGTGTTTATGTCTACTGAGTGTCGTAAATGATGATGCAGTCTGCGTGTCGGCTTCAATTCTCTGTCAGACGAAATTACTTCCGGAATATGTAATTCACAACGTTTTAAATTCTCCTTCATGGCTATTCTGGACGTTTGCTTCTTGACTTTTATTTCACTTTCGTTTTTCTTTCTTCTTGAAAAGCATTTGTTAATATTTTTCTTAAATCTGTTTTCTTATCTTGAATTAATCTTCAAACTTTCCCCATTTCCTTCTTCCGCGTTAAGATCGAAAAAAAAGCACACACACAGAGAAGATAAAAACGGGAAAAAAATAAACACAGCAGGCCTATCTATACACAGTTACCCATATTAAGCTCTATCCAGGATACTCTTTCCGCTTCCCCCGTTATAATTCATGTCGGGCATCTCATTTGCCTTACATGGAACAAATTGTATCTTCGACCTTGGAAATGCGTGCTCGGGGATTAACTCGAGAGAGAGAGAAAAAAAAAATAAATGGAATATTTTATCTCCTTGTCAGCGCCCGAAGAGTTGTGAAATATCTCCGCTTCTTTTTAAAGAGTAATAAAGATTAGAGGATAATCTAGATAATTTCGTGCTTGTCGTCCGTGATATATATCTCTTGTGATCTGGCTGTGTACGTTTGCCATTAAGATGGATCGCGTTGGTATGTAGATAGTAGCGTTGCGGTCTCGCTATAATCGCTCTCTTTCTTAGTCTCCTGTTTTCCTATTTTCTCTTATTTACTGTAGTAACGAGTGTCAAAATAACATCCAGGCTATTTCAGACCGAAGTGGGTTGTCTATCCCTGTGTTAATGTAGGATTCGTTAATGCAGGTCCATGTCCCCCTAAGCTGTTGTGTGTAATCTCTACTGTGGTCCGGGATGAGAATATTTTATCTTCCCCTTGCCACAAAAGTATCATTAGGCCGTCCCCCGCCGTCGGAGGAACACCAGAGGCTTCCCTTTCAGTCCCGAAAATGACATCAAGCCATTCCCTCAGCCGCCGCGAGGAAGCCAAGAGAGAGAGAGAGAGAGAGAGAGAGAGAGAGTCTAGCTACGTGAATAATAAGGCAGCTTCCCCGTCTCTTCACTCTCGGCGTTAGTACTCCAGCAATCCGAGGGGATGTCTGTCTTGACCGCTCCGTGGCGCCAGCACGGCACCCGGGTCCCCCTGCTCTCCCCTTCTCCCCCCTCCCCTTGATATCCCCTGCTCCTCCCTTGCCTTCCCTTGCTCTCCCCTGCACCTCCCCTGCACCTCCCCTGCTACCCCTGCTCTGGCGCCAAAACTTCGGCTCCGGGAGATATTCAGCAGGATAAGTCCCCCGCCCGTTCGCCAGCGAGACCCCGCTTACTCGATTCGTTTCTTTCTTTACTGGCTCGGAACTCGAGACAAGACTTGGGAGTTTCTGCGCTTTTGTAAGGCATTAGGAGAGAAAATGGACTCCGGAGCAAGACTTCCTTTTAAAAAATATAAACGAAGAGGAAGTTATAAAGGAGAAATATTGCGGGTGCCAATTACAACTTCTGGTGCCAGCCTCCGCGGCTCCCTCATAAAACGAGGATAAGTCACGGCCGAGGACGAACAGACAGATAAAGAACGACAAAAACTCTATGCTCTTTGCTGCTTCCCCTCGTTCCTCGAATAAGATTTGCTCCGCCTTAACCGAATAATTTTGTTTAATATTTTTTTTCTTTTATATACATAGCTCATCCACGCAGTGCGGATGTATAGCCAGACTTAAAGCCTGA
>NC_051388.1:58296067-58301067 GCF_015228065.2 Penaeus monodon | reverse complement strand
TGTGTAAAGTTACTTCCATCGACGCCACTTTATTAAATCTTAGTTTGTATATTTCCCTTCAATGAGATAAGTTTTTTTTTCCTTAAACCTTAAACTTTGTTAATTAATGATAGTATAGCCATGCTTTAGGGAAGTCTGAGCTTATGTTGATACCATTGAGTTCATTCTAAAAAGACAATTCCATCTTCACTTTATTAAAACAATTTAAAAAATGACACATACATGTTATTCAGGTACCTTTCATGTTCAAGAATTGCATGACCTATGTGGTTATTTATCCTTAAAGCCTGTAATGGCGGACAACATGACGCGGCCACAGCACCTGACGAGCAACTTCTCGCGCCTGTCACAAAAGCAGTTTCAAATGAGTGAGTGAAAGAGAGAGAGAGAGGGGGTGGGTTAAATGATAAGGATAAGTCCGATATGCGAAGCTTATCCTCGCTTTTTATAAGTCTAGGTGCCTCATAAACCGTTATATCGAGTCCGCTTTATTATGTCGAGTCCGGGGCGGCGACGTCATCCCGCGTCACAGGGTATCACTACACATCCGGAATCTAAAGAAAAAAAAATATTGAGAATGGTATTACATTGATACATACCAGATTCGCAAATCAGAAATTAACACATACACGTACCAAATACAGACAGATACCTCTCTCTCTCTCTCTCTCTCTCTCTCTCTCTCTCTCTCTCTCTCTCTCTCTCTCTCTCTCTCTCTCTCTCTCTCTCTCTCTCTCTCTCTCTCGCTCTCATTTTCTCTCCTTCCTTCCCCTCTCTCTTTCTCCCCATCACTCTTTATCTCTCTCTCCTCCTTGCTTTCATGTTTCTCTCCCATTTCTTCCTCTCTCTCCCTCACACACACGCCTTTGATTACAATTACCCTTGTCATGTACTTGGGTAGCGAAGCGTGCGTGTCCCACTGTGGCAGGGGAAGGCAGGGAGCGTTGGCGCTGCCCGGAGACGTGGAAAAACGGATGCGTGAAAAAATCATTCCAATTATGATTAGGTAGAAGGAGAGCACGGGGAGGGTGATGGACATGGTGGTGGTGGTGGAGGAGGAGGAGGAGGGGAGGAGGGAGGAGGAGGAGGAGAGGAGGAGGAGGAGGAGGAGGAGGAGAGAGGAGGAGGAGAGGAAGGAGGAAGACAGGATAGATAGATAGATAGACAGATAGACAGACAGATAGATAGATAGATGAATAGAGAGAGAGGAAGAAAGATAGATAGACAGATAGATAGATAGATAGAGAGAAAAAGAGAGAGAAATATATATACATATATATATATATATATATATATATATATATATATATATATATATATATATATATAATATATATATATATATAGAGAGATAGAGAGAAGAGAGAGAGAGAGAGAGAGAGAGAGAGAGAGAAGATGAAGACTAAGAGAGAAATAGATAGACAGACAGATACATAAGTATACAGGCATAGATAGATAGGTAAATAAATAAATAAACAAACAAATAAATAAATAAACAGACAGACAGACATACAGACAGGCAGATATATAAACAGAGAAAGAGAGAAGCAAACAACGACTGAAATTTAGAAAGAGAAAATGCGAGACGGCAATGAACACGGGATAAGGCAGCCTGTAATCAAAACTAGGAGAGACCGTGGCACCTATCATCAAGGGATACGTTTTTTTTATTATAAATAGAGTTTATATCATTTTTGTGGTTATTTGCGACCATCATTTTGTTTTTGTGGCTTTGAAGTTAAACACACTTTGCACGTTAGGAACTCTTGTTTTTTTTTTAATCTCAATGTTTTTTTTTTTTTAATCAAACGTTGCTACATCAAGTTGCAGAGGCCAGTCAACATAAATAAAATATGAAAAGAAAAATTAGATATAAAATAAATGTCGAATATACCAAATTCTTTTGCGTCTGTCCATTATTCATTTTTTGCAAGATGCAACTCCCTACCCCCCACCCCCCAATCAAAAACAATAGAAAAATAAAGAAAAAAAATATTTATTTGTAGCGCCAACTTACCTCTCCCGCCGCCGCAGGCTTTCGAACGCTGCTACGCCAAAAGCTTATCTGAAACCCCGATAAAGTGACGGCGTGGCAGTGACCCGCTATCTGAGGACGTTTGCAGGCACCTCGACCTTCACTTGTCCTGACTCGCGCCTTTTTGGCTTCGTCCTCGTGTGTTATGCTGAGGGACGACTCCGTTACCTTGAGTAATTTCTTGGGGGGGGAATGGACGCTTTCGGATGAGTCTTGTTATTTTTGTGATGGTATAATTACGTAATTGGTTAATTAACGGTGTCGTTTGTTTATCTTGTTACCTCGGTTCCACTTCTGGCGAGAGAGAGAGAGAGAGAGAGAGAGAGAAAGAGAGAGAGAGAGAGAGAGAGAGAGAGAGAGAGAGAGAGAGAGAGAGAAAGAGAGAGAGAGAGAGAGAGAGAGAGAGAGAGAGAGAGAGAGAGAGAGAGAGAGAGAGAGAGAGGAGGGGGGAGGAGGAATAGTAATATTTGAAATACTATTTTCCACATCGTAAAAATTCCTTTGTGATATTGAAATGATTATTATATATTTTTATGGGAATCTGACTTATTCATCACGTCTAATTAGAAAAAAAAAATATTTTTTTACATGGATATGTATGCGTACATACATACGTGCATATACTACACACACACACACACACACACACACACACACACACAACACACACACACAAACACACACACACACACACACACATACACATACATATATATAAAATATAATTATATATATATATATATATATATATATAATATATATATATATATATATATGCATATATTACATATACATATAGTCCTTACCCGCCGTGGTGGGTAAGGACTAATATATAATATATATTATATATAATATATATATATATATATATATATAATAAATATATATTATATATGTATTATATAATATATAATATATATATAATATACACACATCACATAATATATATATATATATAGTACTAACACAAAATAAAACACACACACAACATAATTATATATATTTACGTACACACACACACAATACACACACACACCACACACAACATAATTATTATAGCATAGTTAGTAACTACACCAACACACAACACACACACAGCACACACGAACATATATATTCTACAAATGTGTAATAATATGTCACAGCACACTATTTACTACACACAGCATATCTCACATGTATAAAACTCTACACACCACACCCACTACCACACGCATACTCCTATTCTTCCCGCATCCCATCCCCCGCATCTCCTTTCTTCACCCCCATCCCTCCCCTACCTACCCTCCACCCCCCCACCCCACCCCACCGCACTCATCCGCCCCCTTTCCCCCCCTCCCCACACCTCCTCCCTACCTTCCTTCCCTGCCCCCCCCCCCCGCTCTCCTTGTTATAAGAATTTCGTCCTAACTCTGTTGTCTTCTCGCTGACAGGTAAGAACACCAGCAGCCCGCTATGGAGAGAGGAGGGAAGGGAGAGGAGGGAAGGGAGAGGAGGGAAGGGAGAGGAGGGAAGGGAGAGGAGGGAAGGGAGAGGAGGAAGGGAGAGGAGGGAAGGGAGAGGAGGGAAGGGAGAGGAGGGAAGGGAGAGGAGGGAAGGGAGAGGAGGGAAGGGAGAGGAGGGAAGGGAGAGGAGGGAAGGGAGAGGAGGGAAGAGGAGGGAAGGGAGAGGAGGGAAGGGAGGAGGAAGGGAGGAAGGGAGAGGAGAAGGAATGCCATAGTCCCTGGGAGAAGCCGAAAGGAGGTAAGTGAAAACAGGAAAAAGGAGGGAAAGGTTGAAGGATGATGATGGAGAAGAAGAGGAAGAAGAAGAGGGGGAATAACAGCTGTTATAGGAGATAGATGCGAGGATTGGGGAGATGGAGAAGGAGGAATGATACGTAGCGGAAGAAAGACGGAACTAACAAGGGAGGGATGAAAGAGAGAAGAAATAGATTGGTAAGAGAGTAAAGATAGAAACAATAAAAAGGGAGGTAAAATGGAGAGGAGAGATCAGGAAAAAGAGGGAAGAAAAAGAAAGGAATAAGAAGGAAAGAAAGAAAGAAGAAAGTAGAAAAAAAGAAAAGAAAGAAAGAAAAAAATCTGGCAAAATATAGGAAGAAGAATAGATATAATAAAGATGAAAATTAAGAGATAAAAAAAAAATACAGACTTAGAGAAAGAAAAAGAATTAATAAAACAGGAGAGACATAAAGAGAGAAATAATACGAAGACAAAAAAAAAAAAATCTCAGGTTAGAAAATACGAATAAGGGAATAGAATAAGAGAAAAAGACAACTAAAATATGAAACACTCGAGGAAAAATAAATATAAAACTTAATGAAAAGGCGTTCGCCAAATATACGAATCTTGGAGAGAAACCAAAGCTCACGAGGAAGTCAATAGTTAGCAGTAAAGGGAAAGAAATCGAAAATTCTGTGTGTGAAGACGAAAGGAGATTTTTTTTTTTGAGAGGTAGATGGGGGTATGAGGAGAAATGAAAAAAAAATGTATATATATATATATATATATATATATACATATATATATATATATATATATATATATATATATATATATATATATATATGTAGAGAGAGAGAGAGAGAGAGAGAGAGAGAGAGAGGGGGGGGGGAAGAGTGAGAAGATGATGTTGAATAATGAAAGTTGAAATGTATGATTTTTTTTATGTCCTTCTTTTTGGTGTAATGTTATCATGAGGATATGCACGCGAACACACATACACACACACACACACACACACACACACACACACACACACACACACACACACACACACACACACACACACACACACACACACACACACACACACACACACACATCCACCCCACTTCCCACCCTCTTTAATCTATATATAAAATTAATGTATATTTAGTAAAATGACGGCCATAATCAAAAAATATATTTACCGGTAGTCACCAGTGCCATTTATTATCAGGGGCGTTCGATGCATATTATGGCAG
>NC_051388.1:58286067-58293567 GCF_015228065.2 Penaeus monodon | reverse complement strand
GTGCTCGTGCATCTGTTTGTACATGTATACAGAGAAAAAATGTAATCGACAGCCCATGTCCTGCTCGATATACCTGTGTATTTAATGGTCTCAATAGTCTCTGGTCTTTTAAGTATACATCTTTTTATATCTTTATTTTTAAGCGAATTAATTGGCTCTTTTGTCTATACATTTTATTCCTATTTCAAACAATTTATGAATGCTTTGATCTCCAGACAACAGCATATGTAGATTAATATGATTTCTAGCTATATTTCTCGCCTTTGCAATGATTGCAACTTGTCCATGTCCTAAATTAATGATATATAAATCTTTTTACCTATTTATTTCTACAGCTTCATCAAGCATGACAGTAGACTAAATCCGTCCCTTCTCGCTTTGCTAATTACTCCCTAATTGGTGATTACGAACTGCTGTTTATCTTGTTGTCATATTATGTACTCAGTTCTACATTTAACTCTCCCTTAGTAAGTGAATCTGACCTTCTCTGGCGTATTTATTATTATTATTATTATTATTATTATTATTATTATTATTATTATTATTATTATTATTATTATTATTATTATTATTATTATTATTTTAAGTATACAAACATTCAGCATTTTTTTCATCTTGATAAAAGTCTTGAAAGAATTTGAATAAAAAAAAAGTGTCGGCCTGATCCATGTGACGATTTAACATTTTATATAATTCTCGACATAATTATAATTTCATGAAAGTCTGTTCAGAGCGTAAAACTTCTGAATTTAAGAGAGGCGTCAGTGTACGAATAAGCTCTATTTACAGATGGATTTTCTCTTTTGATTATATTATTATTTTGATTTTGATTTAGAATGTATGTTTGTTCTGAGCATGTCTATCTATTTATTGATTATTCTATCTATTTATCTACTCGCATTTACCTATCTATCTGTGCATATGCTTATTCAACTGTTTGTCTGCGCAACTACCTATTTACTTATGCATACTCTGCATTTATGTATCTATCTGCGCATCCCACTCTCTATCTATCTCTCTCTCTCTATCGATCTACTAATCTGTGTCTTTTAGTCTATCTGTGTAAAAGTCAGCCTAACTCTCTGCGAACTTCTCCACGTATCTAAATAAGCCATTAATCCAATTTTTTTTTTATGAATTAGTTCACGGTTAGCAAATGCCTTGCACTTCCTCAGTAACACCGCCCCGCCCCCTTTCAAAACAAAACAAAACAAAACAAAACAAAAATCACAGAAGAACATGCTAAATCCAGCCACAAAACACGAAGAGAAAGCCAACACCTAAACCCCATTGTCTTTGCTCATTTATTTGTTTATATTTGTCCGTTGCCGGGGAAGAAAACACGGAATAAAGCTCAGGGATTAGCATTACAAAAGCCACAGATATCCTTGCTCATCATAAGGGGATATGCCGGGAGGGAAATGATGACGAAGGGTGAAGAATATATAATGAACTAGACTAGAACTAGACTAGAGATTGCGTGCACTGTGGGGCACAAGTTTCTTTAGGTTCGCTTGGTTTAGTCATTGCCTTCTGTGATAGATTTACTTTGGAGATTTAGGCTATAACGTTATCTTGAACTGTATTATATTATTCAAAAGAGGAATACTTGTAACTTATTTCTTACTCTGGTATAATACTTGGGCGTGGAAAAGCATTGTTATATTTGATATATAATTTTGCGATATTACATTCCTAATTTAGGATACAACATAAGTATAACTTCTAAGAAATCAGATGATATAAAATACTTACATGGTCCTGCATATTTCATCCTGGGTGGTATGGAAGGCTGTAAAACATGACACTCCGATATATATAAGTGTTCACTTATATTTTTGTTTTAGGATTTTAAGCAAATATACATAGAAGGCCAGGAAGCGAGAAAACGCATTGGCAAAATCACTCCAAACAGAAGTTGCATTAAGAAAACTGCAGTCATAAAAGGTAAGCAAACTGGAAGGTGGAAATGAGTCCGCAAAAACTGTAGAGAGAATTTTAGAAAGAAAATTGTCTCATAATGTCGGCTAATTTCGAGGATAGGCATATCACTTTTACCTTGTTGCAATAGTGTGGAATACACTGAATAAATAGAAAAAAAGAAGTAGGAAATTTAGGTTTAAGGTTAAAAGGAAAAACAGGAAGAGGGGAGCGAAGGGAGGAGAAAGAGAAATGAAGGGGATGATTAAGATAAAGCGAGAGCATGTTATATATATATATATATATATATATATATATATATATATATATATATATATATATATATATATATATATATATATATATAATGATGAGAGAGAGAGAGAGAGAGAGTGTGTATGTATGTGTGTGTGTTGTGTGTGTGTCTAAGTATGTCTGTCTGTCTGTGTGCTCATGCATCTGTTTGTACATGTATACAGAGAAAAAATGTAATCGACAGCCCATGTCCTGAAAGAGAGAAAGAGAGAAAGAGAGAGAAAGAAGAAGAAGAAGAAAGAGAATAGGAATAATAATAATAATAATAAAAAGTCGAATGAGAAGAAGAAGAAGAAAAAGAAACATACAAGAGAGAGAGAGAGAGAGAGAGATGAAGAAGAAGAATAGGAAGAAGGAGAATGAAAAAAATAGTAGAAGAAGAAACATACAAGAGAGAGAAAGAGGAAGAAGAAGGAGAAGAAACAAACGAGAGAGAGAGAGAGAAAGAGAAGATACCAGAACCATTTTAGTTTCCCTAAACTTGTGTGTTCGGAGCAAATATATTCCCGAATTAAATTAATCTCAGACACTGAAAGCGACAAGGAAACGAAGTAGAGAGAGAGAAAAAAAAAAGTATTTGCATCTCGTTCCATTAATTTGCCTAACAGATAGACTGTATATATATTCCATACGTATATCAAGAAAAATACATGAGGTGTATTTGTAGGAAGTTTGTATATGTGTGTATTAAAATGACGTTTCTGTTGAGTATAAGTACTTAGGACGCTTTAGACTATCGATATTGTCTACTTGTATTATGTTAATTTTTAAATATTTGTGCCATGAATCATATCTTTATGGGCATTTATATATATATATATTTTTTTTAATAAAGAACGTAAAACATTAGAGTGGAGAGATATTTTGATGGTCGTGACGATACATTGCAATAGATAGGGAACCAACATAAAGATAAGGAGAACATAGGAGGAATATTTTCTCGATAGGGAAGCGGGAGAAAATGATATCCATTGGTCTTCAATAGAATTAAAACATCCTCGGTTTAAAAGTCTACACGTGAGAAAGAATATGGAAATGTGACCTAAAGTGTTTTCATCACCCGTATGCCTTACATCAGAGGGTTTTCTTTCATGTAATAATCTCCGAACACTGTTTTTTATTCTGATGAAGTGTTGTGAAGCAGACTAATGTAATTTACGCCCTATATCATTAACATGGGGTAAGTAGATATGCTCAATGAATGCATAATCCTCTCAAGAAGGAAAGAAAATTACACAGACACTTCATACACGCAGACACAAACACACACACACACACACACACACACACACACACACACACACACACACACGCGCGCGCGCGCGCGCGCGCGCGCTAACACACAAACAAGCAGACTCACACAAGCACACACACACACAATATAAAGTCAATACAACATAGAAGAAAAATGAAGCAAGCGGTAATCACAATCATAATACCTTAGTAAAACTCCCTAAGGAAGGAGAGAGGCGATAAAGACGAAAGATAAGAGAGGGAGAGAAGTAGAAGGGGAAATACATAAGAAGATGGATAAACAGGGGATAAGCAGCTCTCTGACATATGATAAGGGAACACGCAAGTACAAAGAAGACAAAGATAAAATACATGCACTGCAGTGCACTGGTTATCAGCAAGTACATGTTATTCTTTGTTCTTTGTTATATATCTATTTCAATGCGACATTGCATTATTCCATCTGTCATAAACACACACACACCTTAGTACATTTGACTTCGGTTTCGAATTTTTAAATCAAGATCCGAGTGCCGATGGGGAATATGTATAAGACCTCGCTATCATTACTCATGTATGAGTAGGTAGGTCAGTCTATGGAGCTAGTTAGATCATACCCGGAGTTTTTCGAGGCCTGGTCAGGGAGGATTGCTATGTTATTCTTTAATTCCTTAAAACATGATAATAATGATAGATACGAATTTGAAGATATGATCGTTTGAAAATGCTTAATACGCTTCCTGTAATCTCTACGTGTTCTCTCGTGTGTATATAATCCCCCATTTTCGTCTCAGTTGCGGGACCATTGGCGTCTTTGCAGCTCGATTAAGTTTTGGTTGTATTTGCAATGCTGAGATACAGGCTTGATTTTTCATATAACCTTTGATGTCGGATGTACAATGTGATGCAATTTTCATTCTGGCCATTGGTATTAAACACATACATACGCACACACACACACACATAATATATATATATATATATATATATATATATATATATATATATATATATATATATATATATATATATATATATATATATATATATATATATATATATATATATATATATATATATATATTATTTATATAGAGAGAGAGAGAGAGAGAGAGAGAGAGAGAGAGAGAGAGAGAGAGAGAGAAAGAAAGAAGAAACAAAGAAAAAGAGATAATTAGATACACAAAAAGACAGACAAACAGGAATTTATTACATACACACAAATACGCATATAAATGTAAGTGTTTCCCTTATAAATCTACTCCATCTTTTTGTGCGTTTCTTTCCTCTCCCTACCTTTAAGATCGTCCCCCCTCCCCCCCTCCTCCCTTTCTTGTGAGCACAGATTGGGTTAGAGAGAAAGAAAAAAGGTGTCTACATTTTTTCTTTCTTTCTTTCTTCTTTTACATCTTCTTGTTTATCTTCCTCTTCCTCTTCCTCTTTTTCTTTTTTCTTCTTCTTATTGTCATTATTCTTTTTCTTCGCCTTCTTCACTTTTATCGTCTTCTTCTTCTTCTTGTCCTTCTTCTTCCTCTTCTTCTTCTTCTTCCCTTCTTCTTCCTCTTCTTCTTCTTCTTCTTCTTCTTCCTCTTCTTCGTCTTCTCCCTCTTTTTTCAGTTTTTTTTATATTTCTATTTTCCTTTTAAAGATTATGTACTTATTTTTTCTTGTACTTTATGATCATCATCATTTTCGTCACTGTGGTAATCATTATTATCTTTATCATTATCATCATTATAATATGATAATTGTTGTTATCATTATCATTATTATTATTATTATTATTATTATCATTATCATTAATAACATTGTTATTATTATCATTATTATTATTATTATTATTATTATTATTATTATTATTATTATTTTCATTATTATTATCATTATCATTGTTATTACTATTATCATTATTATTATCATCATCATCATCATCATCATCATCATCATCATTATCATTACTAACATCATCATCACTCTTACTATCATCATCATTATTATCATCATTATCCTGATCGCCATCATTAATTATCACCATCACCATCGTCCTCATTACATTGTTCTCATCATTATCATCATCAGTATTATTATCACAATCCTTCTTTATTTTCCTCTTCTTATTTTCTAAATTCCTCTATAACAAAACTAAACATTCCATTCCTCTTAATCTTGAATTGAGAAAGAAAAGAAAAAAAATCTTGCAATAAAAATTCTTGCAATGAAGACTCTGTTGCGTAATAAACTTAATATAGATACAATATATACTTACACTTTCTATTTCTGCATACGTTTTGGTAATAATGATTATGATAACGTAAAAAGATATATATGCAATAAAGATTCTTGCAATGAAGACTCTGTTGCATAATAAACTAAAAATTTAAATGCAATATATACTTGACTTTTCTATTTTTATATACATTTTGGTAATAATGGTTATAATAACGAAAGAAAGAAAAAAAGAAGAAAAAAAAACTTTTTTAACCATATATATGTTGCACAAAGTTGCCAACTGCATGATTCATGAAAAGAGGGAGAGGAAATTCAATATTCGGGGCGAAACGAAACGAAAATTGTCGTTTGCTGTACAATCCTCCGAAGGCCACCGTTTTTTTTTTTTTTTTTTTTTTTTTTTTTTACTGTAAAGAGGTTAGGTGTCCGGGACGGTGATTGGCGGTGGCGGTGTTGATGATGATGGAGATGGTTGCTATGGTTGTTGGTGATGGTTGTTATGGTTGTTGGTGATTGGTGGTGTTGTTGTTGATGATGATGGCGATGGTTGTTATGGTGCTTTCTGATGGAGAGGGTGATGGTTTATGATGATGATAATGGTGGCTATGATGTCTACTGAGAGCTTATTGGTTATGGTGATGGGAGGGGGGAATGGTAGTTATGGTGGTGGAATGGTGTTTATTTTGATGGGTAGTGACGAATTGCGATTATAGTGATGAGGATAGTGATTTTACCGCGAAGGAGGAGGTCGATTTTGATACGTTTTGACTATGGTGAAGAGAGCTAATAGTGATAGTTATAGCGATAATAATAATGGTAGTGATAACGACAGAAATGGTGATGAGGGTGGTATAAACTCCAGAAACTACAAACAAAGACGAAGATACAAAAGTACCCCCACTGAAGCACCACACACACACACACACACACACACACACACACACACACACACACACACACACACACACACACACACACACACACACACACACACACACACACACACACACACACACACACACACAAACACACACACACAGAAATATGTAAAAACCTAAATTCCGGATTCCAGTTAAGCGCAGGCAATTTAGAAGAAAAAAAGTATTCCACATGCAGGTGTGTGTGTGTTTGTTTGTGTTTAGGCACAGGTGCGGGATTGCGTGCCTATATGCCTGCTTCTGGTGGCCTTGTTACCTGTTATTTTACCTGCTTCTTTAACTGTTATTATCATGCTGCATATATATATATATATTATATATTATATATATATATATATATATATAATATATATATATATATTATATATTATATATATATATATATATATATATATAAACTGACCTGTTTGTGTGTGTGTATGAATTTTTCATTCATCAATTAGGAGGAGGTCGTCACATGTCTGTCTTCGTAAAAAATATTATCAAAAATGCGTTTTTAGCTTGTCTTCGTTTCATTTCCTAAGAGACGTTTCTGCTGGAAGCTTTGTACTTCTAACTAGCTGTCCATTCTTTTCTGCTATCTTCGTTCATCGAATATTTTCTGCTACTTTATCCATCTGTCCGTCACGATTTCGGTTTCTCTCTCTCACTTTATCTATCTATCTATCTAGATAGATAGTGTCTCCAGCTATGTATCTATCCAACTACCTATTAATTCAGCTCAGTCTAAGAATAAGATTTTTATACTACTTAAACCCTTTGCATATATCTTCATTACAATTCTTCTAAAATTCCAAGTGTGTTTGACACTTCCTTCATTGACTTCCACGCGAATGTCGCATAATTGCCTGTGACTAAACGCTTT
>NC_051388.1:58271067-58281067 GCF_015228065.2 Penaeus monodon | reverse complement strand
GTCAACATTATTTAATTTATATGATTTATTTCACATCAGATTTACGTAATCTTACCTCATTTCCATTTAATTTCAATCACTTCCTCTTATCCTGTCCCATCAATAAATCAAAGTATTACCTGCTTCCTCATATTAATTTCCCATTTTCTTATACCAACTTCACCCCCCCCCCTTCTCTCCATACCCCCAGGTCACAACAGGTCGACCAAACATAGCATTTCATCAAGAACCTTCAGCAAATTTGACCATTAATATTGGAAAAAAAATCATTTTGGGGAAGTCACGTGATATCCCTATTAAGTAGACAATCCATCACGCATCGTTTCGTTATCCTTCGTTATTTTTCATTTGTTTTTCTTCGTTGCTGTCTTCATAATACAGAGGGATGTCAGGAGGTATACATTTTAACTGGAAAATGTTGTCGCGAAATATTTACGATTAATTTTTGGTTTATATCATTCCTCGTGGAGAAATCTCTTATATTTCGTTATATTTCTGATATGTTTATATATCTATATTTATATCTGTTGATATATTTTTCATTATATCTATGTACATATTTAAGTTTATGTATTTACGTATCAACGCGATAGCTTTGTCTATATATAGATAAATTTCTATTCATCTTTATCAATATCTCTTCCTGTAAACATAAATCTCTCACTCTCTCTCTCTCTCTCTCTCTTCTCTCTCCTCTCTTTCGTCTCTCTTCTCTCTTCTCACCCTCTCCCCCCCCTCTCTCTCCCTTCTTCTCCCCCCCCCCTCTCTCTCACTCTCTCACCTCTCTCTCTCTCTCTCTCTCTCTCTCTCTCTCTCTCTCTCTCTCTCTCTCTCTCTCTCTCTCTCTCTCTCTCTCTCTCTCTCTCTCTCTCTCTCTCCCCTTTCTCTCTCTCTTTCTCTTTCTCTCTCTCTCTCCCCCCCCCCTCTCTCTCTCACACACACACACATCACCACTGTGTAGAACAGGGTACTATTGTAATGAGAGAAGGATGAGCTATTCTCCAGCGGCGTCAGGAGGAGGCCCTTGCACACTCCTCGAGAAAGCGCAGAAGGAGGCTCAGCGACCGTGAACGTTTTTTTTTTTTCTATTGTTTATTTTCTTCTTGGGTTTGGCTAGCGGTTGATTCTTGTGACTATTGTTATAGATTTTAAATTATTATTATTGTTATTATTATCATTATTATTATTATAATTATTGTTGTTGTTTTTGTTGTTGTTGTTATTATTATTGTCATTTTTATCATTATCATTATTATTACCATTATTGTTATTATTATTATTATTATTATTATTATTATTATTATTATTATTATCATCATCATCATCATCATCATCATCATCATCATCATCATCATCATCATCATTATTATAATCATTACAACTATTATCATTGCTACTGATGTCATCATTATTATCATTATTACTATTATCATTGCTTCTGTGCAGCCAAGGCTTTCCAAAAATAATATTCATTACTGTAAGTTTAATTTAATCCAACCCCTTAAAAATATCAGCTTCTTTAACATCCAGGAAACTTAAATTAAGGTTTTAAGAGTTTTTGACACATGATAGAAATGACACAAGGTTATTAACGCATGAAAAAGCAAAAAGTCTTAGGCTCCCGTTGCTTGGATCAAAGATACGGAAGGAGGGAAGGAGGGAGGGAGGGAAGGAAGGAGGGAGGGAAGGAGGGAAGGGAAGGAAGGGAAGGAGGGAGGGAAGGAAGGAGGGAGGGAAGGAGGGAAGGAGGGATGGAAGGATGGAAGGATGGAGGGAGGGAAAGAAGGAGAGAGGGAAGGAGGGAAGGAGGGAAGGAGGGAGGAGAAGGAAGAAGGGAAGGAGGGAAGTAAGGATGGAGGGAGGGAGAGAAGGAGGGAGGAAAGGAGGAGAGGGAGGGAGGGAAGGAAGGAGGGAGGGGAAGCAAGAACGGAGGGAAGGAGAGAGGGAGGGAAGGATGCTTGGATAAAAAATACGAAAGAGAGAGAAGGGAAGGATGGAGGGAGGGAGAGAGGGAAGGAGGGAAAGAGGGATGGAAGGAGGGAGGGAAGGAGGGAGAAAAGGAGAGAAAGGAGGAGAATAGGAGGCAGAGAGGAAGGAAAGGAGGGAGGAGAGAATGGGGAGAGGGATGGGGGGTGAGAAAGGAGTGAGGAAGAGGGAAAGAGAGGGGGGGGAGATAGGGAGAAAAGTAGGAAGGAAAGGAAGAAGGGAGGATGAGAGAGAGAGAGAGAGAGGAAGGGAGGGAGGATGGGATGAAGTTAAGGACGAAGAATGGAAGGGAGAGAGGGGCAGAGGGAATAATGGAAGGAGGAAAGTGGGAGGCAGAGAAGTAGAGAGAGAGAGGGAGAGAGAGAGAGAGAGAGAGAGAGAGAGAGAGAGAGAGAGAGAGAGAGAGAGAGAGAGAGAGAGAGAGAGAGAGAATGAGCAGGAAAAGCAGGTAGGGAGAGAAATAAAGATAACAATAATGATGATAATGATAATGATGATAATGACAATTATCATTATCATTAGTATTGTGATTATGATTTATCATCATAATCATTTACATCATTATTGTAATTATTATTATTATTATTACCATAATTGCTATCGACATCATTACCATATCCCCATCCTTATCATTCTCCTTTTCCTCCTCCTTCTCCTCTTCCCTCCTCCTCCTCATCATCACCATCATCCTCTCACTTCCCTCCTCATCTCATCACCCCATCCTCTTATTTTCATCTTCATCACCATCACTTTCACTATCGCCATCAGACCGATACATCATTGTCATCATCATCATCTTCATCTATCTCTTCCTCCTCCTCATCATCATCACCCCCTCCTCCTGCTCTTCTTCCTCCTCTTCATCATCAACATCATCATTACCATCATCATCATCATCACCACCATCATCATCCTCACCATCACCATCATCCCCACCATCAACATCATCCCCGCCACCACCATCACAATCCTCATCATCACCACCATCCCCATCCTCACCATCATCCCCATCACCACCACCATCATCCCCAATTACCACCATCCTCACCACCACCACCACCATTATCCCCATCACCACCATCCCCATCCTCACCATCATCCCCACCACCACCAACCCCACCACCACCCCCATCATCCCCATCACCACCACCACCATCCCCATCCTCACCATCATCCCCATCACCACCACCATCATCCCCACCACCACCACCACCATCCCCATCCCCACCACCACCATCCCCATCCCACCATCATCCCCATCACCCCCACCATCACCCTCAGACCAGCACCCGACGCCTCAACAGCAACGCACCGCCCGACGCCCGCTAGAAGCTCTCTCACGCCCACGAGCTATAATTAGAGCCTGGTTTTTGGTCTTGCTGAGTGGTTCCAGGGGCGCGGTGGGAGTACGTGTTCTTCTTTTGTTTTGTTTGTCTTTTGCTTTTGTTTGTGTTTGGTTTTTGGTTTTCTGTCTGTGCGTTTGATTTTTTTTTTTGGGGGGGGTGGAGGGGGGGGCGTCGTCGTATTTTGGTATCTATGTTCTTTATGTCTTCTCTCTCTCGCTCTCTCTCTCTCTCTCTCTCTCTCTCTGTCTATCTATCTATCTATTCATCTATCTTTATCCGTCTCTCGGTGTCTGTCTCTCTCTGTCTCTCTCTCTCTCTCTCTCTCTCTCTCTCTCTCTCCTTCTCTTTTTCTCTCTCTCTCTCTCTCCCCTTTTTCCCTCTCTCCCTCTCCCCTCGCTCCCCCTTCTCTCTTTTTCTCTCTCTCTCTCTCTCTCTCTCTCTTTCTAATCGGTCAATCTATCTACCTATCAATCTATCTATGTTCCTATCTCTATCTCTATCTCTCACACTCTTTCTCTCAGAAACAATTGGAATAAGAAGCAGCTTGAGCTCAATAAGACGACGAAGGGGGTGATAACGTAAAAAGAGGGGGGAAGGAGGGAGGGGATGAAAAAGGCGTGGAAAAAAGGGTGGGAGGGGGAAAGAAGAGGGATTAAGGGAAGGACGTGGAAAAAAGAGAAAAAGGAGACAAAAGAGGGATGGATGAGAAAGGATTACGTGGACATGAGTTAAAAGGTGATCAAACGTGGGTGATGGATGCATGAAAAGACGTGAATAAAGAAGAGAGATGGATGAGAGAGGACTAAGGACACACGAATGAAAAGAAGAGGAAAGGCAGGTGAGAGAAAGCTAAAGAGACTTGTTGAATGAGAGGAGAGAGAGATGGATGAGAGAGGAGTAAAAAAAAAAAAAAAAGCGAAGTGAAATGAAGGAGAGAGGTGAGGGGAGAGTAAAGAAAGGTATGTGAGGAGAGGGGAGGAGAGGTGTACCAAGATGGGAGAGAGGGGAGTTGAGGAGAAGTGGATGAGGGGAAGGTCGAGGGTAGCTAATTACCCCACATTCCAACCCTCTTTAAAACGCCATTAAGCTCGGCACAAGTCGTATTGTTATGCATCAGGTTGTTATGTTAACGAATTTAGACTATGGGGCGATGGGAGGGGAAGGGGGATGAGGAGGAAGAGACAATTAGATGCGACATAATTATGTCATTGCCATTATTTCTCCTTCCTTCGCTTCATTAGTGGCGTAAGATTTTTTTTTCTTTCTCTCTCTTCCCGTCTGTCTCACCAAGGCAAGGTCAAGGGGGGGGGGGGTGGAGGTGAATTAACGAAGTTGAATTAACGTTATTTCTCAAGTTGTTATTTGCAGGCGCCTCTTAGCGCTGACAATTGATATGGGGATATTTGTTTGCGAGTGTGTGAGGGAGGAGAGAGAGAGAGAGAGAGAGAGAGAGAGAGAGAGAGAGAGAGAGAGGAAAGAGAGAGAAGAGAAGAGAAGAGAGAGAGAGAGAGAAGAGAGAGAGAGAGAGAGAGAGAGAGAGAGAGAAGGAGAGATTATGAGATATAAAGAAAGATATATGCATATATAGAAAACAAAACGAAGTAAATGAAATGAGTATAGAAAAACAGAATAAACTCTATGTTCCAGCGCAGATGAAGCTAAATAATCAACAGACTACATTCGCCTTGTTTTAAAATTGTCTCTCCCCCTCTCCTCCTCCCTCCTTCTCCTCCTCTCCCCTTCTTCCCTCCCTCCTATCTTTTCTCTCTTTCCTTTCCTCCCTTCTTCTCTCTCTCTTCTCTCTCTCCCTCTCTCTCTCTCTTCCTCCTCCTTTTCTCTTCTTCTCTCCTCTCCCTCCTTCCTCCTCTCTCTTCCCCTTTCCCCTTTTCCTCCTTCCCTCCCTCCTCCCTCCCCCCCTTCCCCTTCCCCTCTCCCTCTCCCTTTTCCCCCCTCTTCCTCCTCCTTTCCCCTCTTCCCTTCTCTCTTCTCTCCCTTTTTTCTTTCCCTTTCTCCTTCTTCCTCCTCCCCTTGTCCCCCTCCCCCCTTCCTTCCTCTCCCCCCCCCTCCCTTTTCCCTCTCCGCCAAACCCTTTCCTTCTCTCCTCCCTCCCCTCCCTTTCCCCTTTTCCCTCCCCTTCCCCACCCCTATTTTTTGGGCCCCTCCTTCTCCGCTCCGTCTGGAATCCACCTTCCCCCTTCGCCCTCCCTTTCCTTGGGGTTTAGGAAAGGGGAGATTTGGGGGGGCCCGGGAAAGGAGGAAATTGAGGATTGAAAGGTTAAAAAAAACCGAAAGCAAGGCAGAAGGGGAAAAAGGAGAGAGGAGAAAAAGGGGGAAGAAGAGAGAGAGAGGGGGGAAGAGAAAGAGAAGAGATAAAGAGAGAGAGAGAGAAGAGAAGAGGAGGGAGAGGAAGAGAGAGAAAGAAGAAGAAGAGAGGGGTGAGAGAGGAAGAGAAGAGAGAGAAAAAGGGGGGGGAAAAAAAAAGGGAAAAGGGGAAGAAAAATTTACAGGGGAAAAAACCCAAAAAGGGGAAAAAAAAGAGCACCCAAAAAAGAAAAAAGGAAAACCCCCACAGGATAGGTTTGGGGAAAAAGCCCCAAAGAGGGGAAAAAAAAAGGGAAAAAAAAAAGAAAGGGAAGGAAAAAAGGGGAAAGGGAAAAGGGGGGGTGAAAAGAAAGAAAGAAGCCTTCCCAAAAAACAAGGGGGAATTTTTCAAAGGGGGCGGTTGGGGAGAGAGAAAAGGAAGAAAAAGGAGGGAAAAAAAAAGAAAAAGGAGAAAGGGGAGAGGAAAAAACGAATTTTTGGGGGAAAAAAAAAAATAAGAGGGGTTTTCCCGGGGGAAAAAAAACAAAGGGGTGGGTTTTTTTGGGGGGAAAAAACCCCAAAAAATTGAATAGAAATGGGAGTAAAAAAAGGGGGGAAAACGAGAGAAAAAAAAAAAAAAAAGAAAGGGGAAAAAAAAAAAAAAAAAAAAAAAGTTTAAAATAAATAAAAAGTTTTTTGGGGAAATTTAAAGGGGGATTTGGGGAAAAAACCTTTCCCCCCCAAATGGGGTTTTTTTTCCCCGACCTTTTTGGGGGGGGGGCCAAAAAAAAAAGGAAAAGGTTTATTTCCGGGAAAAAATTTTAAATCCCCCAAAAAAACCCCCCGGGGAACCCAACCCCTTTTTCCCGTCCCTTTAACCTCTCTCCTAACAAATTTTTTGGTTAACCCTCTCCTTCTCAAAAAAACCCTTCCTTTTTCCCACCCCAAACCCTTTCCCTTCCTTTCCCCCCTCCCCTCTCTCACCACTCCCCATTCATTTTCTATCCCCTTTCCTCCCTTAAAATCCCCCCCTCCTTCTTTTTAAGACAAGAAAAAACCAGATTGGGTCCGGGTTTTGATTTTGGGAAGAAAAAGGGGGGAAAATTTAAACGAGTTTATTTAAAGAACAAGAAAAGAATTACGGGAGAGAAAAAAGGTTTAAGGCCGAATTTGAAAACAAAGTTTAAAAGTATAAAAATAAAAAATATTTAAACAAAACCCCTTTTTTTTTTTCTAGAATCAATTAATTATTTCAAAAAAAGGGGTTTAAAATTTTTATTGGTGAAAAAGTTTAAAAAATAATTTAAAAAATTATTACCTTTTCTTAAAATTCAACCCTTTTCCTTACATAAAATTAATTCCAAATTTTATAATATTTTAAAAATTTTAAAATAATCAAATTTTTTTTTTTTTACCAAAAAATCAAGGGAACTTGTTTAAATTTTTAAACTAAAGGGCCCTTTTTTACTGTCTCCATTAAAAGCGAAAATTTAATCAAATAAAAATTTTATATCAATTTTTCCTTAAAGAATATTATATAATTTAGTAAGAAAATGAAGTATAAATTAAATTTGGAAATTTGTTTTTTATTATTGAATTAAAATTTATTAAAATTTTTTTATTCTTTTTGTTTTTAATCTTTTTCCCCTTTTTTTTAAATTTTTTATTTTTTTTCTTTTCCCTTTTCCCCCCTTCCCCCCCTTTTTTTTCCCCCCCCCCCCTTTTTCCCCTTTTTCCCAAATTTTTTTTTTTTTCTCCCCCTTTTTTCCCGGAAAAAAATTCTTTCAAAATTTTCATTAAATTTTTTTAATTAAAACCTTTTTTATTTTTAAAAAAATTTTTTTTTTTTTTAAATTTTTTTTTTTTTTTTTTTTTTTTCCCCCCCCCCTTTTTTTTTTTTTTTTTTTAATTTTTTTTAAAATTTTATTTTTTTTTTTTTCCCCCCTTTCCCCTTTTTTTTAAAAAATTTTTTCCCCCCCAAAAATTTTTTTTAAAAAAAAGGGGGAAAATTTTTTTTAAAAATTTTTTTTTTTCTTTTTTTTTTTTTTTTTTCCCCCCCCCCCCCCCCCCCCAAAAAATTTTTAAAAAGGAAAACCCATTTTAAAATTTTTCCCCCGGTTTTTTGGAATATTGGGGAAATTCTTTAAAAAATTTTTTTCCCCCCCTAAAAAAAAAATTTTTTTTTTCTTTTTTAAAAAAATTTTATTTTTTTTTTTTTAAAAAAATTTTTTTTTTTTTTTTTTTTTGTTTTTTCGGGTTTTTTTTTTTTTTTTTTTTTTTTCCCCCCCCCCTCTCTCTCCCCCATTATCTATTATCTATCTATCTATCTCTTCCATTCTCTTTTCTCCCCCCCCCCTCTCTCTCTCTCTCTCTATCTATCTATCTATCTTTCTATCTCTCTTCCATTCTCTTTCTCCCCCCCCTCTCTCTCTCTCTTCCACTCTATCTTTTCCTCTCCCCCCTCTCTCTCTATTTCTCTTTCCGTTAATCATTAAAAGCCGTGAATATTTTCATATTTAAAATAGTAATTTTTTCTTTTATTCATTATAATGTTCTAGTTTCTTGCTCTTACTAATGATGGGATTAAAAAGAGGAAGCCAATGATAATTAAAATGATAATGGTGACAACGATAATGATAATAAAATTAACAATAACAATGATAATAATAATGTCGATAAAAATAATACAAGTAATAATAAGGATATTAGTAGTAATAACAAAAGTTATGTTGATAATGATAAGGATATTGAAAATAATGATTATGATAATGATAATAATGATAATGATAATAATGATAATTATATATATATAGAATGGATACAATAATAAGGATGATAAAGATGATGATCATAATTATCATGAAAATAATGATAATAATAGTGATAATGATAAAGACAATATTGCCAACATTAATGATAATGTTAATCAATTATATACACGATAATTATGATGATGATAATAATAGTAATGATAATGATGATGATCATAATATTAATAACAATAACGATAACAATAATAATGACAATAATAATAGTAATAACAATAATGGTAAAAACATAATAATAGTACTACTACTATAATAATGATAATAATAATGATGGCAATAATAACGATAGATAAATGATCATAACAACGAGAGTAATAGTGATAATTGTGACAATAATAATGGCAATGATAAGGATAATGACAACAACAATAATGATGATGATAATAATACAGATAATGATATCGATAATGATAAAAAACAATTATGGCAATAATGACCATAATGGCAACAATAGTATATATAAAAACGAAAATATCCTGAAAAAAAAACTTCATTCATTATTTCCCTATAACAAATTGAATTCATTAAGCCTAGTTTCGTGCAAGACAAGTTGAATACAAAACATAATTTCACAGTGAAAGATTTCGATCGCTAGGTAAGATGTAGAGCAAGGGAAAAACGACCTTCGGGACTTGTAGTTAGATAGATAGATCCAATGTCCATGGAAAGTGTATGTTTATAAAGCGTGATGGAAAAGGGGATGGAAGGAGGAAAGAAGGAGGGAGGGAGGGAAGGAGGGAGGGAGGGATAGAAGGATGGATGGAGGGAGGGAGGGAGGGATGGAGGGAGGGAGGGATGGAGGGAAGGAGGGAGGGAGGGATAGAAGGATAAGTGGAGGGAAATATAGTGGAGAGAAGGAAGGAGGGACGGAGAAGTTGGTGGAGGGAAGGAGGGGTGGGTGGAGGGAGAGAGGAATAGGTGAAGGGAGGGAAGATGGGATAGATGGAGCGACTGATGAAAAGAGGGAGAAAGAGACGTAAGAGAGGGAGGAATGAGAGGGAGAGAGAAAGGAGAGGAAGGGGGAATCTGGAATGATGGATGGGTGGAATGATTAATATGTATATGTATGTGTTATACTTACGTCACGCACACGCACACACACACACACACACACACAACACACACACACACACAACACCACACTTGCACATACATAAATAAACAAACACACACAGGCACGCACACAAACACACATAAACAAACAAACAAACACAAATACAGACACACACACACACAAAGAAGAAAAAGACACACACACATACGCACTCATAAACAAACACACACACACACACATCTACAGGTGCTCCACGCCCTGTGTTGCTAATGCTCATCATCTATTCCTAAGTGTATGGCGACACGAAACGACACAAAACAACACGAAATGACACGGCATGGCACGACACGAAATGACACGACACGAATACGAAACAACACGAGACGGCATGCCACGAAACGATACGAAACGACACATGACACGACATGACACGAACGACACGGAATGACCAGTTGACAGATGATTGACGCTTGACTAGCAGTGCC
>NC_051388.1:58208567-58216067 GCF_015228065.2 Penaeus monodon | reverse complement strand
GCGGGATGAGGGAGGGGGTGGATGGAGAGAACAGCGAGATGAGGGAGGGGGTAGGGGACCAGAAGGAATGAGAGGGGGAAGGAGGGAGATAAGCGAGACCAAAGAGAGGGGGGGAGGAAGTAGATGGAGCCAGAGGAAAGGGGGATAATTCAGTAGAAGATGAGGAAAAGAAGAAGGAAAATAAGAGAAGAAAATAAAGAAATGGAAGACAAGGGAAAGAAAAAGAGACGAGAGAGACGAAAGGCAATCGTTCCATTCCCCTCGAGAGCCGCTGTTCCGCAGAGACACGCACCAAGTCTCAGCCTAACTTGATCTCGTGCTGCACTGGAGGAGGCGGCGCAGGCGAGGACGGCGGAGCGGATGACGTCATTTGTCGCGGCCATGTGGCGGGGGCGGTCGTTGGGGTGGAGGGGGGGGGTCGTCTGGTCTGTATTACTTTGTGGTATTTGTTTCTTTTACGATAGTCTAGTTTAGTTACATGTGTTATGTACACACACATATAAGCACACTGAGAGAGAGGAGAGAGAGAGAGGAGAGAGAGAGAGAGAGAGAGAGAGAGAGAGAGAGAGAGAGAGAGAGAGAGAGAGAGAGAGAGAGAGAGAGAGAGAGAAAGAGATGTGGTTGTGTGTGTGCATGTATATGTATGTATATATATATATATATATATATATATATATATATATATATATATATATATATATTCATAGATACACACACACACGCACATACACACCACACACACACAACACACACACACACACACACACACACACACACACACACACACACACACACACACACACATACACATATATATACATATATATATATATATATATATATATATATATATATATATATATATATATATATATATATATGTATATATATATGTATGTGTGTTGTGTGTGTGTGTGGGTGTGTGTGTGGGTGTGTGTGTGGTGTGTATGTGCCTGTGTGTGTGTATCTATGAATATATATATATATATATATATATATATATATATATATATATATATATATATATATATATATATGTATGTATATGTATATATATACATATATATATATATATATATATATATATATATATATATAAACACACATACATACACATACACACACACACACACACACACACACATATACATATATATATATATATATATATATATATATATATAGATAGATAGATAGATAGATAGATAGATAGATATAGATATATTTATTTATTTATTTATTTATTTATATATATATATATATACACATGCAAACAAATCTCCTGTTTAGATAGTTTCTCATCTCTTATATATGTATACATGGATGAATATATATCTATATATAATATACATACATATGTATATATATATATATATATATATATATATATATATATATATACACACATGCATACATACACACACATCTGCTTAGGTAATTTATCACCTCTCACTCTCCTTTTTTGAGGTCAAGTCACATATCTTGAAATTTGTATCGCTTTTTCTCTCTGTTTCCTAACGCAAATCCCTCGTCTCCTCTCTCACTCCCTCGTCCCTCCTTTGATACCAAACCTTGTGAACATTACCTTAAGTAACTCTTTTAAAGTCATTCCTCTTAACACTCTCGACGCATCTCACTTGAAATAACTACCCACTTGACCTTCAAACTTCTTTCTTTCTCCTTTTCTTTTCCTTTTATTTTTCACACGTTGTTAATGGCGTGACCTTTTTCTCTTGAATATTATTGGCTCAGGAGGATGACGTGTTTGTAATTAGTTTAAATACTTTTTGGGGGGGTGGGGGTGGGGGTATATAGTCTTGATCTTTATTAGTATTTCTACTTTTCTTTCTTTTGCGTTTTTCTTGGGTGTGTTTTTTCCATGTTCTTTTCTCTCTTTCTTTCTTTACCTATTTATCTATCTATCTATCTATCTATATATGTATATTTTTTTCTGATTATCTATTTTCTATTTTCTTTTCTTTAATAATTTCTTTGGTGTTGTTGTTTTTCATTATAGATACATATTACACACACCTATGTATATAGGTGTGTGTGTGTGTATGAAATATATATATATATATATATATATATATATATATATATATATATATAATATATAAATATATATATATATATATATATACTATATATATATTATATTATATATAAATATATGTATATGCCGTGAATATATATATGTATATTATATATATATATATATATATATATATATAAATATATATATATATATATATATATATATATAATATATATATTTATGTAAACATATACATGTGTGTGTGTTGATAAAAGATAGCTAGGTATAAAGTCAATCATTCTTAGATACTGAAAAAAATATGGAAGAAAATGTCATAATGTGTTTTCTCATTGATATTTTCTTCCACATTTTTTCAGGCCAAATCGTCTCTCAGTTCATACCGGCCTTGCTCATCATGAAATAGATAGATAGATAAATAGATATATATAGAGAGAGAGAGAATAAAGAAAAGAAACAAACGGGGGGGGGGGGGCAGAAACAAGTAAACTAACAGACAAACAGCGAAACATACACACACACACACACACACACACACATATATATATATATATATATATATATATATATATATATATATATATATATATATATATATAAGGAAACCAACAAACTTTCTATCTGTCTTCGTTTGGCAAGATAACTGCGTTTGAACCATCAGTGCGAACTCCCCTCCCTCCCTCCCTCTTCCAGTCCCCCTCCTTCCCTCCCTCTTCCAGCCCCCTTCCCTCCCTCTTTCTCTCCCTCTCCCACTCCCCATCCCTCCCTCCACGCCCCTCTTTCCAGAGTCCCTCCCTTCTCCCCTTCCAAAATTCCCCTTCACTTCCCTCCCCTCCTTCCGGTGCCTCTATCCCTCCCCTCTTTCCTTCCATATATCTCCCCCTCCCTTCCTTTTTCCTCCATCTATAACCCGCTCCTCTCCCTTCCTTCCCACTCCTCTATATCCAGAGTCCCATCTCCGTCCAATCCCCTCTCCTCCCTCTATAGCCCCTCCCTTCTTTCAGTACCTTCCACCCTCTCCCCTCCCGTTGCGAGCTTAGAAGACACATTCGAACGTTATTTTAGAAACGTTAACTCATATCACGGTCCCGTTACGTTAACTTGCTGTTATTATTATTAGGATGATTAACACAGTCATTATCATCCTTTTCGCTACTGTAATTATTGTTATCATTATCGTTACTGTTATTATTGTTATTTCTGTTATTATCATTAGTTTGATGTTATAATTTTAATCATCATTATCATTACCATTATTATCGTCTGTATTATTATTGCCATTACTATTATCATGATTATCACTATCATTGTTTATATTATTATCATAATGATTATGATTCTCATTACTATTATCACCGTCATCACCATCATCGTCATTATTACCATTATCATCATTAAAACTATTGTATTATCATAATACTATTTTATAACTACTGTTATTATCATTATCTAATACTGCTATAGCATTCTTATAATGATTTTTTTTGTTATTATCATCAGTACCATAATGGATACTAACATAGCCATCCTTATCATAGTTATGATTAAAATTACACTCATTATAATCACTATCTTTGTCGCTATGTCTTCCATTATAGTTGTACTATCTTTTCTATCCACGGTGCATCTGTCTCGGTTCCCCTAACGTATCTTCCGCTTTGCAGACGCGCCATCGACCGGAGGCATCTTGTCCAGAGTTTTCCCAGAGGGTTTCAAGCGGTCTTCCGTGGACGAGGTCAGCAACTCAGCAGCCGGCAGCATCGACTATCCTGACCCCCCAGCCAAGACGGTGGTCAAGAGGTCCACCGAGATCCCCGACGGCTACATGGCGGCTATGGGTTACAACCCCATGAACGCTTGGGCGAAGAGGAACGGCTACGACCCCGGCTACGAAGCTTACATGCAGAGTCTCGCGTACGACCCCACGATGGCCTTCGGCAAGAGACAGCTCAAGAGGAACGATGGCTTCCAGTCGTACATGCAGACCCTTAACTATGACCCTACAGGTGCCTGGGGGAAGAGGAGTGACTACGACGCCTACCTTCAGAGCACGGGGTACGACCCCATGGCGGTCTATGCCAAGAAGACAGTCAAGCGGAGCAGCGACTACCCTTCCGTGTACCAGGAGATTCCCAGCGGGCCCAGAAAAGACGAGGAATTCGGGGAGATCTATTACCCCCAACACTTCTTTAACGGCGAAATCAAGAAGCAGGATCCTTACATGGACATGTACCTGCCCAACCAATACATGCACAGCTTCAAGAGGTCCATCACGCCTTACCTGCTCTCCGTGGCGTCGAACGACTGGAAGAGAGCGCCAAACGAGATGGGGGCGCAGGGCTTCCATGAGGGAATCTTCACGCACAACTTTGGCGACTTCTCACCCGTCAAGAAACGCGGTAAGAGAGAAGTCGGCCCCTCCGCAGCGGCAGAAAAGGACTCAGCTTTGGTATCTAGCGACGGAAACTACGATGACTATGCCATGGCAAAGCGGCGGTTGGGCATGGGGGCAAGCGGATTCCATGGCGACACTTTCAGTCAAGGCTTCGGCGATTTCTCTACCATGAAGAAGCGTCGTCTCGGCATGGGAGCCAGCGGATTCCATGGGGATACATTCAGCCAAGGCTTTGGAGATTTCTCAACCATGAAGAAGCGACGGCTTGGCATGGGAGCCAGCGGCTTCCACGGAGACACCTTTAACGAAGGGTTCGGCGACTTCTCGACCATGAAGAAGCGGCGCCTGGGTATGGACGCCAGCGGTTTCTACGGAGACACTTTCAGCCAAGGCTTTGGGGACTTCTCCACCATGAAGAAGCGGCGGCTCGGCATGGGAGCCAGCGGGTTTCACGGAGACACCTTCAGCCAGGGCTTCGGAGACTTCTCCACCATGAAGAAGAGGAGGCCGGAGATGGACTCCAGCGGTTTCTACGGCGACACCTTCAGTAACGGCTTCGGAAGTTTCTACACCATGAAGCGGCGACCGGAAATGGATTCCAGTGGATTCTATGGTGACACTTTTTCCAACGGCTTCGGAGATTTTGCTACCATGAAAAAGAAAGACGAAGACGACGACTCACAGACCACAGAGTCTAATGAACAGGACAAGAAGTCAACGAGAAGAAAGCGACAAGCCGGAGACATCCTTTACGCTGAACGGCAGAATCACGAGACCGACGCCAGCAACCAGGGCTTGGCGATGGACTCTGGTCTTCACGAGCTGAGGATCCCAGAGCAGCAGGACGGACGACCGAAGAGGAACCTCGAGGGGAGCGACATCATGGAAGTCGAGATGAAACCTCCCGTAGAAACCGACATCAAGCTTCGCAGTCGCAGAAGCACCGACAGCGGCGACCTCCTCATCGCCGACTACCCCGTGACGTACGTGAGCGACGAGGAGGGCACGGCAACAGGACGCTCCCGAACGCTGGCCAAGCGGGCTGCCGAGACGGAAGCGGCCGACCCCTTCGCCGACGCTCTGGGCGGCTTCGAGACCATGAAGAGACGGCGATGAGCTGCTGCCCCGCGTCGACGTCCGGCCACTGCTCGCCCAGGACCTTCCGCCCCTCCGCGTGGCCGCCTCCGTCGCTGACTGGCCTACGATCGGAATTTCCTTTCATCTACGATATGTCTGTTCAAAAAGAATAAAAAGTTAGGCATTATTAATCCACGGTGAAACGTTCTTTCCCTACTCTTTTGTCTCTGTTTAAATACTATTTTTTACATGATAGCCAAAGATTATTGAAAGAAACCTCATCTGCTATTGCTAACAAAATTGTATAGATAAATACAAGCATACATACATTCATATACATCTGTATGCATGTCTGTATGTGCAACTTATCTCTGCTTTTCTTTCATTTGCCCGAGAGAAAGTACAGAGCATCTTCGAGTTATATACTATCTAAATCCATGTATAAGTTATTTGGCACACTTACACATAAACACACAAGATATATATATATATATATATATATATATATATATATATATATATATATATACATATATATATATATATATATATATATATATATATATATATATATATATATATATGTATAAGCATATACAAGCATATATACCAATGGTGTGCGGCCGTAGTTACCAACTCTGTTAAATGAAGTTCTTTTACTATTTCTCTTGGTGTAATAAATTCTATGATACTGAAGGTAGTTTTTAGTGATCCAGAAGCTTGCAGCTCCTGATAAGAAATTAAAGAACTACAGTATATCCAGTACCCACACGGAAACACAGGCACTTTTTTCACTTTTTTTTTACCCTATTATTCATTCATTCTTTCCCAACCCTCCACCACTCTCCTCCCCCTACCCCCTCCCTACTGAGGCTGGGACCCGCTTCCCCAATCGACTCATTGACACAACTCGATAATCAAATCGTTGTTATTTATTCGTTTGTTTTAAAGACTGGTGGTTTGATAAAGGCGTTCACCCTCCTTCTCTAAGAACAATTAAAACTTTACCTGAAGCTTCCTTGGCACAGGAACTCTCTGCCAATACTAAACATGAACTTCCGTTTTCTATGGTAGACTCCCGATTCCCGTTTTCTTTCTTCCTGGAGGAGAATGGGGTTGAACGAGAACAGGCATATTATGCAGACTTGCATTTCACTGATCCCTTTTCAAAGCCTTCCACGAATCTATGCTGCAAAAGAACACCTGACGAACATTAGAATCGGTTCCGTTATAACTACAACATACTTCTCTCTCTTGTACATCACGATGTTACGTGCCATGATCAAGTGTGCCATAAACACACTGTGTTCTGATCCCTTGTCATATACTAACCCCCACACACATACAAAGAAGTCCAATGTGCAAAATCTTATGGGAACAAAAGGGAGATTGATCTAAGACGTGAATTCCTGCACTTGTAGTCTATATGATGACTGTTCTCATATGTACTCTTTATGATGTGTCTGGATTAGGTGTACCTCAAAACAAGTTTATGGTGATATAGATTCTATCAAAGAAATATATGAATATATATGAATGTTCTTGCTTTTTTTCTGACTGGTGTGTATTTTATGCAGATGAGGATTTTACTGTTAATGGTTGATTTCCAATCGAGATGATATATGTTTGCATAATTCTGTATAAACTATGATATAAAAAAAAATCTGATGTTCCTATCGTAGCCAAAACTTCTGTAAGAGTTTTAGATTCGCTGCAAATTAAGGCGTGGGTGAAAATGTTGCAACTGAATTATATATGATTTGTATCAAAACTTATATCGAATAAACTAATTACATTAAATATCGCATTATTTAGCTAACAAAAGTGGCCGAATCGAGAAGTCCTTGACAATTTTTTTGCGGCCGATGGTCGTTGCAAGCTCTTGTCAAGGCATACAAGCGCTTGGAATCAGTTTTCTTCCTATTACTGTTATGGCAGAAAATGTAACTTATTCGACGCATGGATAATTAAA